>NW_026705701.1:300000-482365 GCF_029867415.1 Vicia villosa
TCCTGAGGGCAAGGCAGAGGTTTCACACGGGCACCCGTGTTCAGGCACACGGCCCGTGTGGAAAAGTGCGTGGAAAGTGATTTTCTTGAAGGCAAGGCAGAGGAACAACACGGGCACCCGTGTGCAGCAACACGGCCCGTGTTGTTGAGGCGTGCTGATTTTATTCATTTTCTTTTCCTCACTTGAAGGGGACCAGTAAGGGTATTTTTGGTATTCCAGTTGCAACCTGAATGGAAGTGAATGATAAGTACAACCTAGGGCAAAAGGAGAAGACACTTTTTGACAGATCGTAATAGAGAATTGCAGAGGAGAAAGAGACGGAAGCGAGAATTTGGAAGGCGAAGAGATTCAACGGTGGACACCATTGAAGATCTTAGTACTCCCAATTGATTGTAATGTCTAAACTTTTTCATTTGTGTTTTTTGAATACTATGAGAGGCTAAACCCCCCCAATGCTAGGGGGTGTCCCTGATTCGATCTGTAATAACTCTGGATTTGGTATTTCGTTAATTGAAATTATATTTTGTTCCTGTCAATTGTATAATGTTCATAATGCTTTCTTTATCGGACGATAAGGATTGTTCTGTGGTTAACAATTCGTAGATCTACAATTGTTAGGGTTTGTATGCAATTGAACCTTATGATCATCACCTAGGACTAGGGATATAATTTGGTTATTCGGAAATTCTTGATAAATACATGATTTGGTTTTATCCGATTTCTCTAAGGACTTAAGTAATCGGAGTTTAAATCAAATAAGATTGTCACTAAGGACTTAGGATTATCATTCTTGAGAATGAATACTTGGACCATATGATCGGTTTAATGAGATCTACATCCAGAGAAAATTAGAGAAAGAATCACACACCCTCCCTTAGCATTATTTTATCATATTCTTGAATTCAGTTTTAACTTTCGTTATTTCTTAGTAGTTTAATCTCTGTGAAACAACACACTATATGAACTTTTGTTTAACTGACTAAGTCTAATCACTTGTATTTCCTACGCAATCCTCGTGATCGATACTTTGGATAAAACCCATTATTACTACATCGGTAAAAATAGTACACTTGCTATTTTTCCGATCACCCACTGTGACTATCTTCTGGCCCTATCTGATCAGCTTCAGAATGGTTATCCAATTGGTGTTCTTTATAGGAACATTTAGCCCCCACCGTGGAGCCTTGGTAAAACTTTCTTAGGCCACACACAATTGTGAACCAAATCACTCGCCACTCCTACAAGACCAAGGTTAGCAGGAAAACCCAAGAATCATAAGTTGCCATGGAAGAATTGATCATTGTTGTCGAGAACCTGCGTCAACAAAACGAATTGTTGCAAAACACTGTTCAGACTATGCAGCAAAACCAATAGCAACCTACCAATGGTCTTCTCACTAAATCAAATATGAGTGGGATATACGTATTCTCTACAAAATAGGAGTTTCTAATTGGGATCCGACTAACCATGGATCACATATCACACTAACCCAATGATGAATCGTTTACAATTAAGCTTCCTATTGCATTTCCGTCCTTGATTAGTGGTATAATTATTATAAAAAACTTGATATATTAATTAGTGATGATATTGTTGGAATTTTTGTGAGTTTCTTAAATTTTAGCTAAAAAATGTTTGTTGGAAAACATGTCCCAGACATTGTTCTCCCAAATCTCCCAAACTTTGGTAAAGAAGATCTGTCTATAGGTGCCAATCTTCCTAAAATCCTTTATATGTCTAGGGGTGCTAGAGGCCATATTCTAAATGTTCTCATCAGAAGTATAAAGCTTTCCAAAAGATGATTGCTACCTTAACTAGAACAAAAGTGTGGTTTAAGATCTTATTCAAATGACGAATCCCAAATCTTTTGTGGCATCCACTTCTCAAGCAGCATGTCAAGATGCTAAGAAAGTTGATGAAACGTCTGTTGAAAATGAAGAACAAGCTAGCAATGAAGATGATAAAGATGTGGAATATGACTTTGTCTCCAATATTTATGACTTGTAGTGACCACATGGTTGATGATGAAGTTTTTTTTTTTTGGTTTTTTGATTAAGTGTTCTATAAGCCATTTGTATGGAAGGATTTTGGTTGCGCTCCTCTACCCATGTGTGGGTCTTTATTTTTTATGATGTGATTGCCCCCAAGTGGGTTGGATAATGTTCTTTTGTGCCTGTTGTTGGGCTATTTTCTGGTTTTTTGGTTCTGATTGTATGCCTTTTTTATGAACTAGATAGTATTTTCCCTCATAGTGCCCATTTATGGCCAATAGGGGGAGAAGAATGGTTCACATACTTTCACTTATATTGTAGAAAGGAACATGTTAAACATAATGTCCTACATTGTGTGATACATCTTGCCTCGCTCAGGATTGCTTCGTGCAAAAGCATGTTATAGTAATTCTCGTGCATTTGACGATTTGTTCCCTTTTATATACAACCAGAGACTTGTTTGTTTTTGCGTGTTTTTATATTAAGGAAAATTTTAATATGAATCATTTTTAGCATGATTGAATTTGTATATTTAAGAAATTCATATTTATTCAAGATTTTATCTATCAAGATTTACAATCAAAATTATTGAAGATTGATCCGTTGCACTTGTGAAGGTTCAACCGCTCTCAAAATCAAAAGCCTACTAGGCTTTCTATCTTGACCACTGTTGCTATTTAAGGAGTAGTTCTCTGTTCTGAAGATTCAAACCATGCACTACTAAGCTTGGCGTGTTTTATTGTTCTCGAGTCCTTTGTTTTTTTTTGTGTAATACTATATTCTTGAGTCATAATCCTAAGTTAGGAGAATAGAGTATTTGAGTTGTGTTTTATTTTCCATCATTCATATACTTTTGTAACTTTCCAAACATTTGGGAAAGTGTTTGAGTGAAAGTGAGAGGGGTCTCATATTCATAGGAAACCTGGATCGAAGTTCACAAGTAGTATTAGGAAAAAAAGGCATTGAATTGTGATTGTTAAAATCAGACCAATTTGTACTTTTGACTATTAAGAGTGAATTTCATTTAGTTAGGTTAATTCCTTCCAAATGTAAGTGATTTTGCATTGAATTGTGTTATCAATTCTCGTGTTATTTATTATATTGTGCTTTTATTCTAGATGTTACATGTTCTACTTGTCATACACATTGTTCCATCACTGTGTCTGAAATCTTGTTATCCATAGAATACAATTTCAAAATAGATAACAGAAAATAAATAGATGAAAGATAGAAATATCATAGGGTTAATAAACTTTTTCGTCCCTTTAAATATTTCAAATTTCGTTTTTAGTCCCTCCAAAATTTTCCTTCAAAAAATCGTCCCTTCAAATTTTTTCTTCCGAACTATTGGTCCCTAACGTCAAATTTCGTAGCTAATCAGTGGCTAAAGTCGTAGCTAATCTCTAGAAAATTTGACGTTAGGGACCAATAGTTTAGTCGAAAAATTTTGAAGGGACGATTTCTTAAAGGAAAATTTTGGAGGGACTAAAAACGAAATCTGCAATATTTAGAGGGACCAAAAAGTTCATTAACCCAATATCATACTAGAGAATTACACTAATTTTGTCTAACCACTTGACCTACACTAGTCCTCAAGATTTTCTTTTGAAATTTTCACTAAAATTTCCATTGAACTTTTTCACATGATTAGCCTAGCAATTTGAGCTTTTGTATATGATCAGTCCAAAAACTTTACAACAATAACTAGAGCTTTAAGGCTCAACTCAACATCCTTCACTCAAATTTTTTTTCACGTTTAGCTTGAAACTTTCAAAATCAATACCAATATATCGCGAGAGAACAAAAATATTGAATAAGAGCTTTTAGCATGACACCAATACAACAACTATCTGAATACGAGCTTTTAAAATTCTATGCCTTTTAATCTTTTATTAGCCCCCTTAATCTATTATGAGACATCACACTTTGATTTAATCAATTAAAAAGACATCTTAATCGATTAGGAAATGTATTTTTATCTTTGTAATTGATTAAAAAAAGCTTGCAATCCATTAAGTGCTTGCCCGAATTGGTTTTCAAAAGATTTATCAAAAGAGGTGTGGTTTGAAAATATGTTGTGAGTGTGTGTGATTGTCTTGGTATCTCAATACTTACTTTTATTCCTTTTATAATAAACTGATCAAGACTAGGAAAAAAATCCTAAGCGCAGGATAATGCGAGCTTTCAAACTTTTACACCTTCAAGCTTTAAGATCATAACTTCAAGTCTTCAAGTTCCTTTGCTTGATTCACTAATGACTAGCATTTTGACTGGAACTTAATATCTTTGACTGATGAGACTTGAGATATTTCTTCTTTGATTAGATACCATCATCATGAATCACTTGAAGAACAATCATGGTTAAAACCATTTGACTAATGTTACCAACACGTTTGACAGTTGTCTCATTTGTCATAATCAAAACTATAGTGTTACATGCATAACACATGGAACCACAACAAGTTCGTCAGGTTACTTTCTCAATAAAAGTTGTGAGGAAGGTTGAAAAATGATGGAAATGGGATTTGCTCACAAGCTCCTTCTTTCTTTCTTTTTTTGTTCAGAGTAAGCTCTAATAAAAATGAAGAGTAAATGTTTGACGCGATAATATAACTCAAAATGCGTCGAAAAGTATACTTCCGTAAGTTTTTACAAAAGTATACAAGCAACCTCACCCTTCCATTAATACAAAGATACACTCTCGTATTAATTTATGGCAAATTAAGAGTGACTCACTTACAAAATGTTGCGTGTGGATTTAAGTGCATTCGAAAGTGCTATGATGTGAACTTTGGATGTGTAGAAAATACATCTCCTTATTTAAGAGACATTTATAATTCTTCATAGAAGAAATGTGTGAGCACCATTAAAAATGCATTCAGTAATCCTTTTCCTTAATAATAAATAGATTCTCTCCCATGAGGGAAAACTTGTTGAATTAAGCCATTTCAAAATCAGATTCTTTACAAAAGTAGTTAAAAAATTAGTACTTCTTTTAAATTATTTTATCATTATCATGGCAAAGATGGTTGTTGCCTTGCCAACATTTAAAATTATATATTAGGGATATTTTATTAAGCTTGTATATCGCCAAATTCTATAATAAAAAAGAATTGTCCCACCGTATGTATAAGAGAAAATTGTGATGTAACGCAATACATGTGAGGCACATGATATATAGTAAATTACAATTCAATTACCTACCTAAAAGTTTATTTGGTTTAATTAATCATTATCAAATAAATCTAATCCAATCTGCTTGGAAAATTCAATGTCACCGACCTCATAGACTATTTATAAAATGAACTCAACGACGCTAACCAATTTTGTTGGTCTAAAGTTCTCATTCAACAAGAAACTAGAGAATTCCCAACTTCTGGCAGTGGGTCTATCTCTAGTTTGGCTGTTATATGTATATAATTAAATAGAGAGAAATGAATACAAAAAGTTTTAAGAGATTAAATATTTATTGTTGTCCATATGTATGTTTAAAATTTGGTCCTAGAAATTCGGAACCCACTTGAAGAATCAATAATAATCAAATAGAATTCTAGTTACAAAAATGTTTAAGAATCAATAATACTAATGTTACTTTATAAATATTCCCACTCTTAGTTTTACTGAATTTTTTACGGTAAATAATATCATTCATTCATCAATTATCAACTATCTACCCAATATCTACCCAATACTAAAGTGTTGTTCAAACTGACCTTTTTGCCCTTCCAACAAAATCTTTTTGCCTTTGCTAAAGGTTATTCAAGTAATTAACAAAATAAAAATTACTCCATTCCAAGTGTTGTGTTCTCATTAGTCAGTTTAATCATCTGTTGTACTTGCACATGTACTTTTCATTTCACTTTCGTTTCCCTCCAAGACAAAAGCTAAGCTTTGCAAGCAACATACCTCACTCATCTCAGTGTTTGTTTTCAAGGCGCCATTGTTTTCAGGAAGACACAACCATTGCTTTGCTCTCAAGTGCCGGAAACTGCTCTAACCTCTTCGTTTGCCCAAGCTCAGGTTTGAATCTTCCACCATACGCTTCGCCTGCTCCCACTAACGCGTTCGTCTATGGAACTTTAGTGTGTTTGTTTTTGCTCTTTCTTCAGTGCATTTTCTCTGTTGTTTTCCTCTTGCCATGGTTTGTATTTTCCGGATCTTTCAAGTATGGAAGATTCATTTTATCGTTTTGCATTTTTTCCCGGTTTCAAATGCTTCTCTGCGAATACGTTGTGACAACAAGTTTACATTTTTACTCTTATATTTTACATTTGCAATCGATTTCAAAAACCCTTTCAAGAAGACACAACCATTTTTACAGTCAATTGAAACAATTACTAGATCTCAATCAACATAGGAACACATTTCTTATCATCAACACATCAATAAGTTTTGTTACTGTGTGGCTTTAAGGTTCCAAGAATTAAAATACTAAGTAGTAAAATTATTTAATTAGACAAACAGGTTCATGGTGGTGATGGTGGAAAAGATCTTCACATGTTTGTTTGGAGTTCAAGTGTTTCACCTGTTTCTGAAGGTGGAATTCATGTCTTTAGAGGTGCCGGAGAGTATGGGAATGAACATCTTAATGGGGTAGCTCACCAAAAAGGTTTGACTTTTAGACTCTAATTTCCCTCTTTTGACTTTTTTAATGTTTAGGTGGTTTGTTTTGACATGTTTTTCTTAATTGTTATTGTTCCTAATGAATTATTGTCTCTTTTAAATATGGGTTGTTGTTGGATTTACCTTAGCTTAAGTTTGGTTATATGTTTTTTTGTTTGTATCTACATTCAATAATGTGTCATTTTTACTCATGTTTTTTGAATGATTGTTGTTAGATTACGAAGAATTTGGACATGATGAGTTTAGCTTCGGAAATAGAACTGTTGCTAATGGTGTGGACAAAGATGGACCAGTGTTATCCAAGCTTGGTTCAAGCTCAACTACTGAGCTTCATCCAAAAGATGGATCTCAAGTTGATTCCAAGCCTACTAACATGCCTCCTACAAGTGTTATGACAAGACTCATTTTGATTATGGTGTGGAGAAAATTAATTAAGAATCCTATGAGGTATTACTTGCAGCCATAGATGTGTTTTTGTTGCATCATTTATTTTTCTTAACATTGTAATTTAATGTTTGTTTTTTATTTAGTTTTTTAAGGAGATTATCTGTTAAAGATCAGTAAAACACTCAATGTAGGTTCATACAATATATTATACTTTGTGCAACCAATGTACCTTTGACCAACATTGTTATTTTTTTTCTTTATCTATTGTACAAACCAAGGCTGGCACGATATATAGGGTACATATAGCTTTCATTGGAAACAGCATTTATGGTTCAATATTTTTCCTTTCCTACGATAAATGGTTCAATAAAAAGCATTGGGAAAATGAAATTGATAATGTGAGATATTGGATCGAACTCTAGTATTGTCGAAGGGTAGCTTCTTGGTTCGACAGTTCGACAGAGTTAAGCATGAAGTCGAAGGATTGTTCACATGCTGGTGTCGAAGTGTGCATGCTATAGTCGAAGATGGGTCTAGCATGCAGATGTCGAAGATGCTAGAGTTGTTAGCATGTTAAATTAGGTTTTAGTGTTTAAACCCTAATTTGTTAAGTTAGCTTGTGTATTAAGTTGGCTTATGTAATGGGCCTTGCTGAAAAAGCCCATTAGTTAGTATGTTAGGTTTTATTATAAATAGCATACTAGTCTCTCATCATTGCTAAGCTGCAAATCCTAATTTAGGGTGAGAGAGGTTATTTGTTATTCTTGTAAACTTGTAATCTTGTTCTAAGAGAAAGTGAAAGAATAGCAGTTATAACCAATTCTTGTGTTCTTATTATCCTCTCTAATTCCCTATTATACTTTGTTATTGGTATCGTTTTTCACAACAAATTGGTGCGGTGAGCGTGGAGAAGATGCCTTCAACAAAGTATGAGATTGAAAAGTTCACCGGAGTGAATGATTTCGGTCTGTGGCGCTTGAAGATGAAAGCCCTACTGGTTCAGCAGGGTTGTTTGGAAGCGTTGAAGGGAGAGGCAGCCATGAATGCAGAATTGACGGCAGCGGAGAAGACAACTATGATCGAGAAAGCACACAGCGCAATTCTGTTGAGCCTTGGTGATAAGGTTCTCCGGCAGGTATCAAAGGAGACGACGGCATCAGGGTTATGGGTGAAACTTGAAAGTTTGTATATGACCAAATCGCTGGTAAATCGACTCTACCTGAAGCAAGCTTTGTATTCATTCAAGATGATTGAAGACAAAGTATTGGCTGAGCAGTTGGATATGTTCAACAAGCTGATTCTTGATCTTGAAAATATTGATGTGAAGATCGATGATGAAGATCAAGCGCTGTTACTATTGTGTTCTTTGCCTCGATCACATGCTCACTTCAAAGAAACTCTCTTGTATGGAAGGGAGTCCCTGACGTTTGAAGAAGTTCAATCAGCCTTGTACTCTAAGGACTTGAATGAACGAAAGGAGCATAAACCTTCGACTGTTGGCGAAGGTTTGGCCGTTAAAGGAAAACTCTTACGAAAGGATGGTAAGTTCGACAAGAAGAAAGGCAAAAGCCAGTCGAAGACTTACAGTGGCGAAGCATCTGGCATTCGATGCTACCATTGTAAGAAGGAGGGTCACACAAGAAAGGTGTGCCCTGAACGCTTGAAATATCATGGAGGTAAGGATAATGGCAACGCTGCCATTGTTCAAGATGATTTCGAATCATCTGATGTTCTTGTGGTTTCAAGCAGTGACTCTAAGAAGGAGTGGATTATGGATTCAGGTTGCACTTGGCACATGACTCCAAACAAAGACTTGTTCGAGGAATTATGTGATCAAGATGGTGGATCAGTATTGCTGGGAAACAACAAGGCTTGCAAGATTGCAGGTGTTGGATCTGTGAGATTCAAGCTCCATGATGAGTCAATAAGGTTGTTGACTGAAGTCAGGTATGTTCCTGATTTGAAGAGAAATCTGCTTTCTCTTGGTGAATTCGACAAGAAAGGATATGTTTTCCAAGGAGAGAAAAGTATCCTAAGAGTCATGAAGGGTTCGAAGGAAGTCTTGAGAGGCGTGAAGAAACAAGGCTTGTATACCCTTGAGGCTGAAGTTGTAAGTGGTTCGACAAATGTTGCATCCACGAAACCTTTGTCGAAAACAGAAATCTGGCACATGAGATTGGGCCATGTCAGTGAAAGGGGTCTGGTCGAATTAGGGAAACAAAATCTGCTTGGTGGAGACAAAGTCGAAAAGCTGAAGTTTTGTGAACCCTGTGTACTTGGAAAATCTTGCAGAGTGAAGTTCAACAAAGGCAAACAAAGAACACATGGATCCCTTGATTACATCCATGCTGATCTTTGGGGGCCTGCAAGGTGTGCATCACATTCAGGAGCAAGGTATTTTCTATCCATAGTAGATGATTATTCCAGAAAATTATGGGTATTCATCCAGAAGACTAAGGATGAAACTTTTGAGAATTTCAAAAGTTGGAAGACTCTGGTTGAAAATCAGACTGGCAGGAAGGTCAAGAGGTTGAGAACCGACAATGGCCTTGAATTTTGCAATGAGGCATTCGACAGTTTTTGTGTTGCCTCTGGTATTGCAAGGCATAGAACTACTGCAGGTACTCCACAGCAAAATGGTTTGGCTGAAAGGTTTAATCGAACTATTTTGGAGAGAGTCAGATGCATGTTGACTAGTGCCGGTTTAAAGAAGGTGTTCTGGGCTGAGGCTGTTTCGACAGCAACATATCTGATAAACAGATGTCCTTCGACAGCGTTAGATATGAAGACACCTGAAGAAGTTTGGTCGGGACATCCACCAGATCTCGACAAACTGAGAGTATTTGGCTGCATAGCCGATGCTCACATTAGGCAAGACAAGGTCGAACCTAGAGCTCTGAAATGCATGTTCATGGGATACCCTGAAGGAGTCAAAGCTTATAGGCTATGGTGCCTAGAGCCAGGTCACAGGAGGTGTATCACCAGTCGAGATGTAGTTTTCAATGAAGCTGAAATGGCTTTTAAGAAAACTGATGATGTTGGTCGAAGTACAGAAACATCTGACGAAGAGCTGGAACAGGTAGAGATTCCTGTTGAGGTGGAGCATGTTGATGCTGAATTGCATATCCCTGATGAAGTCGAAGAAGAAGCTGAAGTTGAGGAAACTGACGATGACTACCTATTGTCGAGAGATAGGTCGAGAAGAGTCATCAAGCCACCTCAGAGACTTGGATATGCAGATCTTATAGCTTATGCCTTAATCTCTGCAAGTGAGGTTCTAGACGATGAACCTAGAGACTATAAGGAAGCTATGAGGAGTCGAAATAAGACTGAATGGCAGAAGGCCATGGATGATGAGATGAAATCTCTTCATGATAATCATACTTGGGAACTGATCAAGAAACCTGCTGGGGCAAGGTTAGTCAGCTGTAAATGGATTTTCAAAGTTAAGGAAGGAATTGAAGGAGTGACGTCGAAAAGATACAAGGCAAGGTTAGTTGCAAGAGGTTTCACTCAGAAAGAAGGTGTCGACTTCAATGATGTGTTTTCTCCTGTTGTGAAGCATAGGTCCATTCGAATGTTGCTTGCCATGGTGGCACAGTTCGATCTTGAACTGGAACAGATGGATGTGAAGACTGCGTTCTTGTATGGTGATCTAGATGAAACGATCCTGATGAGGCAACCTGAAGGGTATGTCGAAAAGGGGAAGGAAGATTATGTGTGCAAGTTAAAGAGATCTTTGTATGGGCTGAAACAATCTCCTCGACAGTGGAATAGGAGATTCGACAAGTTCATGGCACGCATAAGTTTCATTAGAAGTCAGTTCGACCACTGCGTTTACTTCAGATTTCGACCTGGTAATTCATTTGTTATTTTGTTGCTTTATGTGGATGATATTCTCATAGCAAGCAACAATGTTAAAGATGTGATGAGGGTGAAGGCTGAACTCAATAAGGAGTTCGATATGAAGGATCTGGGAGCTGCTTCCAGGATTCTTGGAATTGACATTCGAAGAGATAGAAAGAAGTCGAAGTTATGTCTATCTCAAGAGGCATATCTACGGAAGATTCTTGAAAAGTTTGGTATGTCGAATTCGAAGCCAGTTGTGACTCCAACAAACCCTCAATTCAAGCTGAGTATTGATCAGTGTCCCAGTACTGATGTCGAAAGAGCCTATATGAATAGCATCCCATATGCTAATATAGTCGGTTCTTTGATGTATGCTATGGTCTGTACTAGGCCCGACATAGCTTACGCAGTAAGTCTTGTAAGCAGGTACATGGCGAATCCTGGAAAGGCTCACTGGCAAGCATTGAAGTGGATTTTAAGGTACATAAATGGGTCTCTGAATAGAGTCCTAATTTATGGTGGAGCCTTGGGTGAAGATAGTAAAACAATAATAGAAGGATATGTCGACTCTGATTATGCAGGGTGTATGGATTCCAGAAAATCTATTTCTGGATATGTTTTCACTATGTTTGGCACTGCAATTAGTTGGAAAGCAACACTTCAGAAGGTTGTTGCTCTATCAACCACTGAAGCGGAGTATATTGCCCTAACTGAAGCTGTGAAAGAAGCATTGTGGCTTGAAGGTTTTGCGAAGGAGCTGAAACTTCAAGGTCGAGGTATCACTGTTAAATGTGATAGTCAAAGTGCAATACACCTGTCGAAGAATTCTGCCTATCATGAGCGAACTAAGCACATTGATGTGAGGCTGCATTTCGTCAGAGGAGTAATCGAGCGTGGAGAAGTCCAAGTGCTGAAGGTTTCGACTGAAGACAATGCTGCTGATATGATCACCAAGACATTGCCGAGTTGCAAGTTTTTCCACTGTATGCAGTTGATAAAGCTGCATGAAGAAAGCTAGTTTGTTCCTTGACGTTGTAGAGTTAGGTCCAAGGTGGAGATTTGTGAGATATTGGATCGAACTCTAGTATTGTCGAAGAGTAGCTTCTTGGTTCGACAGTTCGACAGAGTTAAGCATGAAGTCGAAGGATTGTTCACATGCTGGTGTCGAAGTGTGCATGCTGTAGTCGAAGATGGGTCTAGCATGCAGATGTCGAAGATGCTAGAGTTGTTAGCATGTTAAATTAGGTTTTAGTGTTTAAACCCTAATTTGTTAAGTTAGCTTGTGTATTAAGTTGGCTTATGTAATGGGCCTTGCTGAAAAAGCCCATTAGTTAGTATGTTAGGTTTTATTATAAATAGCATACTAGTCTCTCATCATTGCTAAGCTGCAAATCCTAATTTAGGGTGAGAGAGGTTATTTGTTATTCTTGTAAACTTGTAATCTTGTTCTAAGAGAAAGTGAAAGAATAGCAGTTATAACCAATTCTTGTGTTCTTATTATCCTCTCTAATTCCCTATTATACTTTGTTATTGGTATCGTTTTTCACAACAGATAAATTAGAAAATTAAAAATAAACTAAATCAGAAAATTAAAAATATACTTGTCATTTGTGTTTTAGTTTGTGAGATCATTTTGATTTTTGAACAAAACTGTTACTAGAAAAATACAGTGTCAATTATCAAACATATCTTTTCAATTATGCTAGATAAAGATGTCATTCCTGATATGCTTACAATTAGAATTATAGTTGATAATAAATTATTATTTTTGACATGATAATTACGTATAGATATATATTGATTATCTAGAATTATCAATAATAAATAATAAAAAAGTTATTTAAATGATTATACCTGTGCGGATGCACGGGACACAATTAGTTAGATCCATGCAAAAATGAAATGTATGAAAATTTTAATATTTCATATTTTGTAATTGCATTTAAATAAATTATATACCAAATAAAATTGAAAACTATTCATCAAAAAAGTTTTCACGGGACACTATCAACACAATACATTTTTTATTTTAATCAACAAAATATTATAAATATTTATAATTAGCATAAACTCACTAATTTTACGGGACACTATCACCACAATACCTTTTTTATTTAAACAACAAAATATTTTGAATATTTATAATTATAAGTGATATTTGTAAATATTTGTAGTTATTAATCATATTTGTAAATATTTATAGTTATTAGACATATTAAATTTATCATGTTGCTATATATAGTTCTATTGCATCTATATTATGTTTTGTTAATCTTATTTTAAAATTCCTAATTTGAATTTTTAAACATCATTTTTTATGTGTAATACACTATTCGTTTTAAGATTTGATTTTACCCGTGTGGACGCATGGGTGTTAATTTCATATACTATTCATTGAATTTTAGAATAGTATATGTTTTTTATGGTTCAGGAAAATTAACTTTCAGCCTGCAGCATCGTAATATACTAATTTCATGATTGTTATTTATAGGTAACTATGTATCCTTCCAAGAACTTAAAAATAATCCGTCAAGCATGTTGTACTTTTTCTTACCTAAGCCATTAGTTTATTCGAATATATGGCCAATATAACCTTCATTGGGAACCTAATGTATGCATTATTTTTTTTCCTACATACATGTCAGAAAAAAGATTTGACTTAGTCCAGCTATTTGGAAATAACTTGAGTATAAGGTCACTTCAACATTAAATGCAAAGGAGATATTGAAATCTCTAGACAACCTGCACTTGCTTTATGAAGAACAATTTAGACCAAAGGAAAACAATACATCTACTTTTTCCCACCCTATTTTGTGTAATGTCAGTGTGTTACATAAAATATTATTACTTTTTCCATTTTCATAGCCGGTTTATAGATTTAACTTATTCACCAGCCTGTGTTTTTTGGTTTCATGGCAGTATATTTTTTGCATCACCACAAATAGCCTAAATGGTTTAAACAAAAAATCTCTTTACAAGACTAAGTTAGTTATTTTCTAATGGAATACATTCATTGTAGTTCAGCCTTATGAGCAATAGAGTATTTGAAGTAAATTAGGACTAATGTAATGATGAATTTAACAAAAAGTATTATGAACCATTTGCTTTTAAATAGATAAATAAATGGACGTAATACATGCCATTATGCCTATTATATGATTTTTGCTCTTACTTTATTTGACTTTTTGTTAAGTCAGTGTTTAAAACAAATAATAATAATAATAATAATAATAATAATAATAATAATAATAATAATAATAATAATAATAATAATAATAATAATAATAATAATAATAATAAAACAAGTCCTTTAGTTTCAATGAAATATAAAATAGAACTAATTGAGTAATTTTGTTGCAGTTAACAAAATCAATTCTCCAACAAGATCAGTATCTTCATTGTACATAAGAAATTACCTCTAATGACATGTTTTGAACTATAATCATGTCATTACAATACAATGCATGAATTTAAAAATGCTAATCTTGTCTTCCACGGGCTGGTCCAATGCTAATATTGTCTTCTTCACTTACATGATAGTGTAATGTATTTTTTAATTTTAATAATATTAAAACTGTATTTATTTCATGGGCCACTAACAAGACAATATTTATTTTAGTTTAATCTACTATTATTTTAATTTAAGATACAAAATCTTTATTTTTAAATATTAATTTTTTTCTCCATGTCACAATTATATTTTTTTTTCTTTTGTGTATGATCATTTCAAATTTTGCATTTATATCTAAAATTTTGCATTTGTATTTGATATTATCTAAATGTTATGACATTAAGACTCATTCATGTGTTATCACATTAACACATATTTTTTTGTTATTTTTTTATTTCATAATTATTATTTAAAATTTTTAAATTACTACATTTTTTTAATTATTTACGCACTATCATAATTAAATTACCCGTGCGGGAGCACGGGTCTCTTACTAATTAGATGAAATACAAGTATAGTAAAAGGCATTCTCCTAAGGACATTTCTCATCCACATTCTAAAAACATAGAGAAGTTGAAAATCAACAGAGTATTACTAATTCAATTTTTTAATCTAAGCAATCAAGTAAATTTCTTCCACAAATGAGAACTGAGTGTAAGAACCACAATCTTTAAATTTATCAAGTTACAAATTATTTCTTTAGCTTTTGATTGCACAGTTCAATTATACAGATTCTCGAGATTAAATAAAATCATCTGAGAATGAATCGTTTGTTGAGTGGAAAAGAGAAATCTTATTTACAACAGTCATTATCAGATTCTCACTCATCAACACTTTTCCTTCATCCAAACATCTTTGAGGTATTTCATCAATCACCTTGAGAACAAACTTAAAATAAGCTGAACATAAAAATAAAACACACACCTGAAACAAAACAAAAAAACAAAGTGACAACACAATATCTGAGAGATTCCAGATCTTCTGGTGGTGGAGGCTTTAGAGGAGGACGTTTTTCATATATGTTACCTTTTAGCCCATTGTTGGTGAAGATGGTTGTTGAGTTGCAAGAATAATGAGATTCTTAGCGGAAAGAAGTGAAACCATGATGGAGGTTGGAGGTGTAGAATAAGGCAAAGATCCAATGAAAATGGTTGATTCAAAGGAAATCGGACGGAAAGGAGAAAAACCCACAATAGAGGAGAAAGCTCCACTAAGGAGAGGACATCCTCCAAATCAGAGGAGGAAAGTAGCGTTGTCGGAGAAGAGAACCCTACAAGAGGGGAGGTGGTGCCCATCCATAATCAGAAAACCTAATTTTTTTTACCAAAATTTTATTTTAATAAAGATAAAACCATAAAAGTATGTTAGACGTACAAGTAGGGGTGGTAAAACGGGTCCGGTCTATCGAACATGTCCATTTTGCCAGCACTTTTTTGTGGAATACACTAAGATTTTAGATCTGCACCCTCTAATATCTTTGTTCTGCTCCACCCCATTTTTTGCAGACAGGCATTAGCATAAAAATTTACAATTTTAGACTTAAAAATTGCACTGACCACGGGTCGTCCCGCCCTACACTCATTTTCTTGAAGATATATATATATATATATATATATATATATATATATATATATATATATATATATATATATATATATATATATATATATATATATATATATATATATATATATATATATATATTATTAAGTATGTACTAAGAGGTTAATTATTATATACTATCTGTGTAAAAAAATTACACTGTCAAATCATCTGTTTATATTTATAAATGGTTAAAATAAAAGTCAAACTATTCAAGTGCACTTGGATGAGATGTCGGAGGTTCTTTCAGTTTAACTAGAGCATGGGTTTAATCTATGTCATGAACATAAAACAGTGTTAAATCTCCTTAGTCACCTATATTGTCTTATACGACTTAAAAGATTAATCTCTACAATTGCACAAAGAGAGTACTCCAAATATAAAAAAATAATAATAAAAGTCAAACATCTATAAACTTCTAACTTTATGATATGCTAACGATGTAAAAAGATTCTATATATTTTAATTAAATTCATGTATTAAATACGTAAAACAAAAATTATATTATTATAGAATATTGTCAATTATGTTTCTATAGTTAGCCCTAAGAATTTATGAGATTAAAATACGGTGCAGCGAATTTGAAGTCTTATAAAAAAAAATTGGCAGTTAAAATGTTATCCAAGTTATTTTCTCAATTCATATGGTCATGTTTCCTATTCAACAACAAAAAATCCTATGTTTAACATGGTCTCTTGCGTATTCCATTCAACCAACAATTGTAACTACCTTAGAAGAACCTATTTTGTAATGTGCAACATTGTTTAAGAATTTCTAGACACGAAAATATTTTCAAGTGGAACTGCCAAGATGATATATAATAATAACTTAATAAAATATTGAACATAGATAATTAGATATGAGATATCCTATCACTATTTAAAAGATATTCACAATGAAATCAACTAACATGTGAACATGCTTGATGCAGTTTTATTAGCATACTATATAATAAGAAAAAGTGAGGGTATGACATATATTTTATTTATTCAACCACTTTATTTTTAGAGAGAAAAAATGTTTAACTGGATTTTATTTTATGAAATCTGCAGGCTGCGATACTCTAAGCAAAATAATGGGGACAATGATAGTTTAACTTATGTAACATGATATGATTCATACTTCATGATTTGGGTGAGTTTGACCAATGGCTAAAGTAGTGCCTAAAATTGTGTTGTATCTAATAAAGATAGCACAGATATACAGAGATTCCATTTTGTGATTTATTCTTTTTTATAATATTGTTAATCTTGAAATTGTCTCTAATTCTTACTAAACCGTTGCTTTTATTTTAGTTGGGGAACTTAGAAGCTGAATACCAACTATAGAGATACAATCATGTTGATAAAGAAAATATACTTAAAAAGAGCTTATAAATAATGATAACTTGCCTTACAAATTGATCGAATATAAGAATGTGTTAATAGCATTTCTCTTATCAACATTGCTAGTTCTAGGTTTATACTGTGTATATGTAATTTTGAGTGTCATTATAACATTTCTTTTTATGTAAATAACAAATTCATTGTAATCGTAAAATTAAACATATTAGATATACTATTTGATTATTATAAACAAATTACAGTTGATTAAAAACAAATTACCATCTTTTTCTGAAAAACAAGATATTGCTAAAATATTTGAAAATTTCTTTATCAACCCCATGTCTTCTTGGTCACCTCTGGTGAAAAACCCAAACTACCCTTAACTTCGGAAATGCATTTCCGAAATGCAAGAAAAAGGTGTTTTCGGAGATGCATCTTCGAAAGCGCCTTTTTTTTTTGAAAAAATTGTCTTATTTCGAAAGTTCATTTCCGAAAACAGCATTTCGGAAGTTCATTTCCGAAATACTGCGCGTTTTGCAGATTAAGCAAAACAGCCCCCTCCCCCTAATCATTTACCCTAATCTTCTTCCAAACTCAAACTCTCTGCAAAAATTCTGCAAAAGCAAGTGTGAAGTAGCCAAACTCTTCTTCCAAACTCAACCAAACTCATCATCAAACACTAATTGGTAAGTTTATCATTATTTTTTCAAGTTTTAGATCCATTTGAATAAACTCTATTAGGGTGTTTAGAAACTGAAAAAATCAAATTAAGATAGGTTAGTACTGATATTAGGATGTTTAGTAGGCATAAAAATAGTTTTGGTTTAGGTTTTTGGGGTCTGCCATTGGAGGTTGCAGAGAAGTTCTGCGCAGGGGTGTTTCGGAAGTTTATTTCCGAAAACACCTCCATCCCAGTTTTCGGAAATGAACTTCCGAACTGTATCAGAAGTGCATTTTTTTTTGTTTTTTCATTTGTCTCGCATATTAATCGATTTCGATTGTTTACAGGAACATGTCAGGCAACCAACCAGCACGCATCAGACAGGGTAGGGAGACCCAGACTGCGTCGGCTAGACGCGAGCGGGCGGCGGCGCAGCTGGCGTCGACACAGGGACGGGGGCAGGGCCGGGGACGATGTGTGCGAGTTCCCGTGGGCGAGGTAGAGGGTACATCTGCTTCAGGATCTAGGAGTCGGCTGGCTCGGGTATCTTCTTCCCGCCATCGAGAGGAGGAGGAGGAGGAGGAGGATGAGGAGGAGGTGGCGGCAGTGCCCTACCACGAGCCGGAGGGGGTACCGGATGTTGACCCCCTAGCCGGGGAGGAGGATGAGCAGGAGGACAGCTATCCAGGAGGGCCCATTGACACTTCCATGCTGATTCACTACCACGATCACGTCGCTCGGCGTATCTGGGAGGGAGAGGTATTTTTTATAAATTAACCGTTTATTTGTCACCATTTTTTATAATTTAACCGTTTATTTGTCGCTTATTTGTTTTTTTTTGTAACAGGAGAGAGAGCCGTTGAAAATGGTGAACCACGCCCGGAAGATTTTCAGTCTGTTTAAACCAGCAGCTGAGTGGTTTAACGACCATGTGCGAGGTTCAGGACTTAGCGGGCTCTGCATGACGGGGTACACCACCATCAGCACCGGCATGCAGGGGGCATTTGTGGAGCGCTGGCACAAGGAGACGTCCTCTTTCCACTTGCCGGTTGGGGAGATGACGATCACCTTGCATGACGTGCAGTGTCTTCTCCACCTGCCGATTAGGGGGCCGCTGTTGCACCACTCTCGGATCCAGAGGGTCGAGGCCATTGAGTGGATGACGCTCTATTTGGGCATGGAGCACGAGGTTGCTCACTTTGAGTGTGTCACGACATCTGGGCCTCATATCCGGTTCACCACACTGAGCGCTTATTTTGAGCACCACCTGGACGCGGCGGCCGATGCCGAGCAGGAGGGTGACGAGCTATTCACACAGTATCACCGCGGCTGCGCTCTCCGGTGCTGGTACATGCATGTGGTAGGCGTTGCATGCTTTGTGGACAAGAGTGCAAGGTACGTCGACGTGATCTACCTCCGCTACTTCATGGACCTGGATACCGTTCAACAGTGGAACTAGGGGGCAGCTACTCTGGCATACCTCTACCAGAAGCTGAATGAGGCCTCCAACTGGAGGACGAGGCAGTTGGTCGGATCCTGCACACTACTTACGGTACGTTTTATTTTAATACATTATCGTATTTATTTATTTATTTATGTTTCGTATTTATTTTTAATACATTATCGTGTTTCTGTTTCAGAGCTGGATCATCTCCTACTTCTCCCGCATCCACGGCTTTCACATCGATCCTGTGTACGTGGACGCCATGCCCAGGGCCGCCAGATACGTTCTCCAGAGGGGGAACGATGCGATGGGGCCATACCGTGGATACCTGGACCGCACGATGCACGACGACGTCACCTAGAGGTCGTTCAGCGACTACGCTCAGATTGTCCCCTTTGACGGCATTGCTCTATATTCAGGCTGGCTGGCATGCGGGACTACCATCATGATCCGGTATCTCCCTGAGCGGTGCATGCGTCAGTTTGGATTCGTGCAGCGGATACCCAGGTCACCCTTTGAGGCTGCTCCCGACACAGTGACCTGAGTGCAGCTCACTGCCATATGGGAGGACTGGCAGCATCATGTGGTACCGCAGGAGTACCGTCTCACTCGGGTCACACAGGACTGGCACAATGAGGAGGGATACGTCACATGGTTCTATCGGGTGTCACATCCTCTGCTGAGACCCGACGTTCCCGACGCTCCTAGGCCAGCACACGAGGAGATCCTGGAGAACCAGCAGGCCGAGGATGACCACGCCATTGATCTCATGCCGATCTGCCAGCGTATAGAGATGCTTGGGCGGGACGCGTTGGATCGAGGTGTCGTTCAGCTGGGCGGTCCAGAGGCTGTGGCTGTGATGGAGATGATCGTCACTGATGCGGGCCGTGCGGCGGGGTACAGGCGGCAGAGGAGGGCCCAAGGTGAGAGGGTTAGGCACACCCAGTAGTGGTCGGGTTTATTTATTTTTTGATTTCGGATTGTATCTTTCGCACAATATTATTATTATTTTCGGCTTGTATATATTATTTGGATTTGATTTATCATATTAGTATTTTCAGTTTATCTGTTGCTTATTTTATTTGGCGTTTGCGTTTAATTAAAATGCGAGACTGTTAAGATAAAACATAAAAAAAACACAGTTTCTGCATAATTCGGAAGTTCATTTCCGAAGACACCCCCCATGAGGTGTTTTCGGAAGTTCATCTCCGAACACACCCCCCATGAGGTGTTTTCGGAGATGCACTTCCGAATTGTGGAAATTTTTTTAAAAAAATCAAAGCTTCGAAAGTTCATTTCCGAAGCAGGGGTATTTTGGAATTTCCGCTGGGGGTGACCCCCATAGGGAGGTGGCTAAAGAAATTTTCAAATATTTTAGGTGTATTGAAAGTTTAGACTTGCAAGTTTATAGAATAGGGAATAAGAACATCTCTTTATATATACATACGGTTTATACATTAAAAATTTATTTTTGCACCTGGTAGGAGTGGGGAAAAATCCTAAAAACTCGAAAATATTCTTGAGGTGTATTTTCGAACTTAAATTAAAGTGTTTTCGAATATGTATTTTTGAAATATTCTAATATTTAAAATATACTAATATTTGAACCTAGTATTTTTCACATTTCTGAAATAACTCAATATTTATTTAAATAAATACATCAATTATATTTATTGTATTAATCAAGATGTATAAATATATATCATTTTAATTCAATAGTTTTTTTAAAAAATATTCAAATACAATGTTATGTTATTAATTGAATAATTAATATTATAAATTATAAATTATGTAAATATTCTTTAATTTTCTTATATTTTAATATTCCCTTGTATTTAATTATATAATTATATAATTTAATTATCCACTAATGTATATAATTATATAATTAAATCACCTTGAATTTAAATTTAATATTGACTATAATAAAAAAAAATTAAAATTATAATAATCGTCTATATTGGTATGTTTGCATTCAAATTCATCTATTAAAAAAAGTTTGTAATGTCTGTATCTGAGATTATTTTAACGAACTAATAAAAAAATATTAAAATTTATAATAATTAATTATTCAATTAATAATATAAATATGGGTTTAATGGATATGCACTGACAGTGTAAAATAGTTTTACACTGTCATCCAATAGAAAACAAGCAATCTGTCATGTCATTAAAAAAATTTCAAAATAAAAGTGTGGTGTAATTGGATGCATGGGTGTGATTGGTTGACAGTGTAAAATTATTTTACACTGTCAGTGCATCACCCATTTTCTCTATAAATATTGTATTTGAATTTTAAAAAAAAAAACTATTGAATTAAAATAATATATATTTAATTATATATTTTGATTAATACAATTAATTATATAATTAATATAATTGATATACCTTAATTTTAATCTTTTTAATAAATAATGGTAACTTCGGAAATGCATCTCCAAAAAATTTCTAAATTAAATATTAGGATATTTCAAAAATGTATCTCCGAAAACACCATTTTTCACAAAAAAATAAAATAAAATAAAGTGAATTTGATAAATTTGAAAATACATCTCCAAAAGTACCTCAAAAAGACGAAATATGGTGCTTGAGATGCATCTCCAAATTTTAAGGGTAACAAGAAATTTCGCTAAAGACCCCTAAAAGGATTAAGGGGTTTAAAAAGAAACTCCTTTTTACATTACTATGCTTTTTACATTGCATGATAATAGTAATGATTTAGTAGGCCTCTAGAATAGATATGTGAGATGTGAATTAAGAATTTTCCTAGAGAATTTCTTTAAAGACTCCCTTCTCTTCTTGGTCATCCGCGGCGAATTTTGCAGAATGCCCATTTATTTTGGAAATGCATCTCCGAAGTTTAAAAAATGGTGTTTTCAGAAATACATCACCGAAAACTCTTTTTTCACTTAAAAAAAATATTTCGGAAATACATCTCCGAAAACAACATTTCGGAGATGCATTTTTGAAAAAAAGTGCGTTTAGCTGTTTAAACAAAACAACCTCCCTCCATTTCCATTTTACCCTAAATATTTCAAACCTTCAAATTACTACTCAAGCATTTGCAGAAGCACCAAAGGCTACTTCAAAGACCATCAATTTGCTATCCAAAGGCTCATAGACCACTTCTTAAGCACCTCCAACAACACCACAAATCTGTAAGTTTTCAAAACTTTCAATTTATGATTGAAATTGATATTAGGGGTGTTAGAAATTAGTATAATGTAGTACATTTAAGTTATTATATGTCACTGGATATGTTAGGGGTGTTAGAAATTAGTAAAAATTTGATTTTGATGCATTAGGGCAAGGATTTCAAGTTCTGCAAAAATGGTGTCCCAGGGGGTTTCGGAAGTGCACTTCCGAAATTTACCCAGAAATGTTTTTTTTTATTTTCTTGAGGATGATGTGGTGACTGCTTCCGGACTCGGTGGGTTGTGCATGATCGGATATACCAATATCAGCCACGGCATGCAGGGGGCTTTCGTGGAGCGGTGGCATAGGGAGACGTCTTCTTTCCACTTACCGGTTGGGGAGTTGACGATCACCTTGCACGATGTTCATTGTCTGCTCCACCTGCCGATTAGAGGGAGACTGCTGCACCATTCCTGGATACAGAGGATCGAGGCGATCGAGTGGATGGTCGACTATCTGGGTATGGACCCACACATGGCTGATTTTAAGTGTCGGACGACGAATAGGGCCAATATCCGGTTCTCCAGCTTGAGAGAGCTGTATGAGAACCACTTGGTGGCGGCGACCGAGTCCGAGCAGGAGGGGGCGCACTGTTTACTGCAAGCGTTGTCGTTTAATTAAAAATACGGGACTAAACGTTGTTTAGAAAAACAAAAAAAAACAATTTCTGCATATTTCAGAGATGTATCTCCGAAAACATCCAAAAATGTGAAAAAAGTGTTTTCGAAAATGCATCTCCAAAAATACCCCATTTGATGTTTTCGGAGATACATTTCCGAATTCTGGAAAAAAAATTACTTCAGAAATGCATTTTCGAAGTAAGGGTATTTTTCAGTTTTCGCTAGAGGTTCTCCCCATAGAGGGTTTACAAAGAAAATTCCTTTTCCTATCTATTTTCATTTACTAGAAAGCTAAAATTGTACGATACTCGGTCACAATTTATGCTCCAACGTCTATCTTATTGGTAGAACTGCTAGGATAAACATAAATGATACTACATGTTAAGCTGAATGAGCTCAAGAATTCATAAAAACTGCGTTTGTTGAGATCTTTTGGTTATTGTTCAAACTTTTTTTTCATACTTGCAAACTTAATTTTCAGTCAGTATTTTGCTTCTAAATTTCATTTTACTAAAAAAATAGTTTCCAATTTTAGCCCATTTTGCAAGGGATTGAAAGGCTACATGGAACTCCAACACACGATTATGATCATACAGACACCATAATCAAAAGAAAATGCAACTTATCAATACATAGTACAATACAAAATCCAATACACCGGCATAAAATTATTACCATCTTGTGGTTCAAAATACTATTACATGATACTCTTTTACAACTCAAATTGATACAGATGTGTGTGGCTACTCTTAATTGGTATACACATTACACCGCTGCAAAGTAATCTTTGCTAAGTTTGGGATCTGGTTTCATGGACTTCTCCCCAGGCTTCCATCCAGCAGGGCAAACTTCATCTGGGTTCTCTTGTACATACTGCAGGGCCTGCAAGACCAATGCAAAACATAGGAACAATGAAATGAAATTTTGTACTCGGTGAAATATTGTTTAATCTTCATGAGGTCCTAACTAGTTGTATAATCACCTGGAGTGTTCTCTTTGTCTCATCAACACTTCTACCAATCCCCAAGTTGTTGATGGTAGAATGTTGAATAACACCTTCCTTGTCGATAATGAACAATCCTCTCAATGCAATTCCCTGCATCATTCGATGTTTTTTGGTACATTATGACACAAGTTCGGAATAACGGAATGATAAGCATTGTAAATTTCATTCCAGAGAATATTGAAACATGTGCATGAAGGATATGTGATGGGAAAGGAAAGCAAAATCCTAGATCAATTCCTTAAAAAGCCAAATAAAAACTTGATTCAATTGGATTGCAGATAACTCACAAATTCTACAAAGGGGAGAGGATACCCTTATTACGTTCCTTTAGCGAGATGATACGATAGAAAAACTATACAATTGCTGCTTTATTTATAATTCAGCCATACATAGATAACACTATTTTCATGTCAGAATATACCTGATCGGGAATGAGAACACCGTAAGACTCCGATATAGATTTGGTGATATCAGAAACCAGAGGATATTTCAAGTCACCAAGGCCACCTGACTTTCTATCTGATTGAACCCATGCAAGATGCGAGAACTAAACACACCAACAAAAAATAACAATAGCATCACTAATTAATAAACAAATGCATGAAACTCAACACAAAAGCCTTGTTTAAGGGCATCAGTTAGCACTCGGCGTGTAAAAGTACCCTTGTGTTCTAAAGGCTGTGTGCATTAGTTTACAACTACTATGAATCACATTACACATGTCGACCAACAAATGAAATATTCAATTATTAATGTTTCAATGAAAGATCTATTCATATTTTTCCCTTTTCCATTATTTATAAAACAATTCTCTCTGACAATACTCTTATTCAATTCAGCAAGTATTCAGAGACATGAAAACATGATATGTATGAACCTTAAACCTTACGGTTTATCCCTCCTAGATAAATCCTTAAACAGTATCAAGAGTAATAATAAAAGCAACAGTGTAAACCAACTTACCACACTGTCAACTGAAACACCCAAAATCTCGGTATTTATTGCATCAAACTCTGCATGCCGGTCACTGAAAGCAGTGATTTCTGCATTCAAGTAGCAGATCTTATTGTTAGTAAGTTATGGGAAGAAATTTAATTGCACAACTAGATCAACCTGACTAACCAACCTGTTGGACAAACAAAGGTGAAGTCCAATGGGTAGAAAAATAGGATAACATACTTCTTCCCAATATAGTCAGAGAGTTTGACCTGGAATGACAATGCTTTAGCCAATAAAACATGAAAAATCCAAAAGCAATTACTCAAAAATTACCAAATAATAACAAATTAAATAAAACATTTCAAGCCATTAAGAATCAGTATTCATATTCACTTAGCGTACCTTGATAAACTCCTGATCGAAAACAGCCTCTGCTTCAAAATCAGGTGCTACATTTCCAACCAATGGAAGCCCACTCTGTGATGGTCAAACCAAAAATTTAAAGACTATAAACTCAGACTAAGATTGAGTGATTAAAGAAGAAGAAAATTTCAAAAAGCAAATGAACTAGATATATTGAAGAAACTACCAATTTTCAATACTCGCTTCAAAATCTATGAAGCACGGACACCTCTAGAGGTAAACGTGTCGCAGTGTCCGACACTTGTACGTCACGTGTCAGACAAGTGTCGGAAAAGTAAAACAATTGTTCCTAAAAAATAGTTTTTTTCTTTGGGTCTATACTCTCTGAATCGGTGTCTGACACCCACCCGTACGACACACATACAACACATCTCGGACAGTATTTTCAAAAAAAAAGTTTTTCTTTGTTCAATACACCTTACCTTATACTTCTTTTGAACATTGTATTGAATTTGAAGCAATATTAATGAAGAATTAATGACATTAATTTTAATTAGAATATTTTTAACTCCTTGAATAATAGATGGATAAATGAAACTTAAATTCTATCATATATGTGCAGTGGTGTTAGTCCTTCATAGTTCAAAATACCCAAATGTTTTAAAAGATTCTAGCTCAAAGTAAGATCATGTTTGTATAAACAACTTGGTTATCATGTAAGTATTTACGTGTACAAACTTTTTTTATAACAAAAGATAAAATAAAGTCAAACTATTTTCATATAAGCTAGAAGTTGTTTTCATAAGCTATCTTAGAGAGCTTGCGGAAATAAGCTAAAAACAACCCGTAGACATATGTTATAAGTTGTTTTCATAATTCTTTCAAACAAGACTCAGCATGCTATCATCAAGTCCAAAAAAAGTCAATCCAAACAAATGGAATCTGATTAGTTACAACTCCACTCTATTCCATTTCATCACATACCACCGACCCAAACATACCCTAGATCAGTGATTAATGAAAAAAATCCCAACAACGCACATGTACTAGAAATATTTCAAAATGTGCAATACTCCATGCTTAAAAATACCCAAATGTATACTCAAACAACCAGCATATCTATAATCTATGAATTCAATTATCAATTGATATTTACTTAACATACAAATGTTCAGAATTCAGACACACAGCAATAAACAAAGTGAAAGTAACAACAGTAACGTTTATAGCGATGCAGAAAATTTCGAAATGAAAATTGGGGGAAGAACTTACAGAGGCATTAACGAGAAATGAATTGCGGCGAGAAGAGTGTTGAAGAAGAGATGGGCGAGAAGATGAGAGTGAAGGGAGTGAGAAGGGTTTAGAGAGAGAATTAGGGATAGAGAGAGTGGAAATAGGTTTTTTGGGAGAGATGAGTGATGAATTAGGGTTTAGAGATAAGAGGGAAGAAGCAGAGGTAGTAGATGAGCATGCCATTGGGAGTGTTGTTTGTTATGATGTGGTTTGTTTGGGTGACGGGAATAAAAGAGGAACGGTGACTATGAGGTTGAAATGAAATGGGTTGAGATAAAAAGATAAAAGTGGAGAAACAAACCAGGCATAGAGTAGTAGAGTGTTCGGTGACAATTGAAAATTTTAGGCTATGTTTGGGAGTTTGGAGGGGAAGGGAGGGGAGGGCTTTGAAAAATAGAAGGAATTGGGTGAAAAGGATAAAAAGATTTTGGGTAGGAGGGTTTTGGAGGGTTTGAGTTTACTCATAACACCAAAAACCCCATAAAATGGGGGAACTCAAAAATTGTATTGAAGGAGGATTTTGGAGGGTTTTGAAGGGCTTACATAAATTTTCCAAATATCTTTTAGGTTGTTATACTATTTTGAAAATTAAAAATTTTGTAATGATAATAACTCTTTTATCATTCTAAACAAATTCATTTTTTCACAAAATGTCAAATATTTTTCTACATTTTTTTAAAATTTTGTTTTTGGAAACCTTCCCCTCCCCTCCCCTCCAAACTCTCAAACATAGCCTTACTTTCTACTCCTACAATTGCCTTTGTATCTCTACAATTTTTTTTAAAATAGCAATTTTATCCTCTAAAATTATTAACTATTTTACCATTTTATTTTTTATCATTTACTCAAAAAGTCAAAAAAATCTGAAAACTGCAACCCTACGCGCATCAATTTCGGAACACTTTATGCAAGTCTTTCTGTATGTAAATTAACAAACCGGAACTCATTCCCCAACTCTTCCGGTTCACAAAAAAAACCACCCGGAAGTCTTTTCAAAACAGTTCCGGAAAGATGAAAACCAAACCAGAACACTTTGGTAAAGTGTACAGGTACGCCTTTTTTCAAGTCGGAAGAGTTGACCAATGTATTCCGGAATGCGTTTCCGGAACTCTTTTCATATGTCTTCCGGAATGCTTTTTCTGTTTTTTTATTTTTTTTAATATTTTTTTAGGTATGGAAATTCTGGTCCAGATTTGTCAAAAAACGAGACAACTGTAGATACCACCGATGCTTTCACAACTTCACAAAGTGAGATTTGTCACACGGGAAGAGGTTATCCGATGGGTTAAAGAGACCGGAATCAATAATAAAGTGACTGTTATCATCACCCGTTCAGACACCGAAACAGGCAAAAGAGGAAGAAGCAACAAAGTGATATTTGGGTGCGATAAAGGGGGAAAATATAAGGATAAAAGTGAGACTCAAAGTGCTACTAAGAGACGTGGATGTCCATTCAAAATCAGGCCGACTCCGGCAAAAGATAGGTCTGGATGGAAGGTTGATGTAAAACGTGGAGTTCATAATCATGGTTTACCAGATAAATTAGAAGGTCATTCCTTTGTTGGTAGGTTGACAAGAAATCAGAAGCAACATGTTGATGATTTGACAAAGAGACATGTTCCGCCTAGACACATATTGATTTCCTTGCAAGAGCGAGATTCTAAGAATGCCACTCGTATCACGCAAATATACAAGCATAAGAGTGTGATAGAAGTAGAGATAAGAGGTCCAAGAAGTGAGATACAACATTTGCTTAAGCTTATAGAGGAGGTGAACTATGTTTATTGGAGTAGGAAAAGGGATGATTCGGAAGTTGTGAGAGATATTTTTTGGGCTCATCCAGATTCGATAAAGTTGCTGAATCTTTTTCCAACTGTCTTAATTATGGACGTCACATATAAGACCAACAAATATAGACAGCCTCTGTTTGAAATAGTTGGTATGACATCGACCGAGTTGACATTTGCGGTTGCATTTGCTTATATGGAGTG
The DNA here is from genome assembly GCF_029867415.1 of Vicia villosa. NCBI lineage: Eukaryota > Viridiplantae > Streptophyta > Magnoliopsida > Fabales > Fabaceae > Vicia > Vicia villosa. The sequence goes on from NW_026705701.1 coordinate 328,741, forward strand.
TGAGCAGACAGAGAGTTATTGTTGGGTCTTGGATAAGTTGAAGCAATTGTTTGTGAAGAAAGATGTGGGTCCACAAGTGATTTTGACGGATATAGATCTTGCTTTGATGAAAGTAGTTGAAGTTATGTTTCCTACGACGCATAACTTGCTATGTCGTTTTCACATTAACAAAAATGTTGGGATGAAATGCAAGGAATATATGATGAAAGACATGCAAGAGACGATAAACACATTGTGGAAAGATGTTGTATGGGCTAGTAATGAGGTTGAGTATGGTGTATGGTTGCAATATCTTGAGCAAGCATGCTTTGCTTGTAGTGACTTCCTCGATTACGTGAAAAACACTTGGTTGATCCCACATAGGCAAAGATTTGTAGGCGCATGAATTGATCGAGTGCTTCATTTTGGTAACACCACGACTAATCGGTATGTCATAATTCTTAGTCTTTTTAGTATGTATTAATTTTTAAAGTGTTATTTTTTTATACTTAGTTTGTTTATTTTTAGGGTTGAGTCTGCACATTGGAAGCTAAAGCAGATGATAGGGAACAGTCTTGGTGACATGGTCAAAGTTTGGGAAGCTGTGAATTCTAACTTGAAAATACAAATAGGTAACATCCGAGCTTCGTTTCAAAAGAGTTTTTATGAGGTTGAGCACGCACACATTAGTCCATTTTACTAGGGGTGTGCATGGTTGGTTACTTTCAAAAACCAAACCATAACCATTTAAATAGTTTGGATTTATAACCATAATCACATTTTAATCAAAACTGGTTATATAACCGGTTATAAATTTGGTTATGATTATATAACCAGTTTAAAAAAAATCTAGTTTTAAAGAATTATTTTTTTCGAAAAAAAATTTTTCAAAAAAAAAAAATATTTTGACAATTAAAATATTTGGATTTGGATTATAACCGAATCCAAAATAATTTAACCAGTTAATAACCATTTAGTTATATCCGGATTATATGAATGGATAACCAAACCAGTAATAACTAAACCGGTTAGTAACCATTCAATTATATCCGGATATTTAAAAGTGGTATGGATTTGGTTATGGATTTGGACATCACAACCGGATATTTTGCACACCCCTACATTTTACAGTAATTTGCATGGTTCGGTATCGAGATCAGCTTTGAGACGCATCGCTGAAGAGTTATTGAGGCTTGATTATGTGTTAAATAGTAGGGAAAATGTGGTTGTACTATGAGAACAAGTTATAGGTTACCTTGTGCTTGTGAGATGGGGAAATTGATTGTTGTTGGAATTCCAATACCAATAGAAAGTGTTCATCTTCAATGGAGGATACTATCTATGGAAGGTGAGTTGCCTTTAGATGAGGAAGGTGGTTCAGAGGTGGAAATGAGTAATGCAATTGATGAATTGTGGAGAACGTTTAAATCACTAGATGTTGTTGGAAAAAGAGCATTGAAAAGTAGGATTTGTAAAGTTGCATATCCCACAACAACTTCATTGTGTCCACCACCTGAGAAAATAAAAACTAAGGGAGGAGTGAAGAGGAAAGGGAAGAAACCAGTTGGGTATGATGTTTATAGGGATCCTTCAAGTTTTGAGTATGCTGACCAGGTGTCTCAATCTTCACAAATACAATCGCAAGCATCACAAACTTCTAGGAAGTGTAACACCCCATAAAATTCTTTATTTAATTTAATTAATTTTTGATTAAATATTAGAATTATTTGAGTTAACTGAGAATAATGGAAATAATGAGGCTAATGGGCCAGTGTCGCTTGTAGTAGAAAGGGGGGTGTCAGTGGTGAAGCCCATTACTAATGATAAGCTTATTTTCATAAAATAGAAGGAGTTGTGGAATAGAGAGAGTTACAGCATTTTGGGAAAAGAAGTCTGAACGTGAAAAGAGGAGAAGAGCGAAGAAGTGCGACGCGAGGAAGAGCGAAGAATCAACCTTCAGGTAAGGGGGGACTCTTCCGTTTATCTTCTATTATGGGATTATAGGTAGTATGATAGAATTTGATCGTGTTATTCGTATCAATTGGGTTGTGCTTAGGTTGTAGAAATGTTAGGTTTTGGGAGGATTGATGCATAATGATTATATTGATCATGTATTGGTGATAATTGGATGGTTGAATGTATTATAAATGTGTTATAATATGTGTTATTTCACTGTATGCGAAATCTGGTTGGAATGAGATTGGTTTGGTAGTGATTCGGTGAAAGAGGGACGAAATCGCAGGCTGTTTTCTGCTATTCGGAGCGCTGGAAATCGCCAGTTCGCGCCGCGTCCAGGAGTTGGCGCCGCGAACTGCTTGGCAGAAGGCCAGAAAGTTTTGTTGTGTTCAGTACGCGCCGCGAACATATGGCCGCGCTGCGAAGGCGTAGTTCCTTCTCGTTCCGCACCGCGAAACCTTGTTTGCGCCGCGAAGGCGTAGTTCCGATTCGTTCCGCGCCGCGAATGTGTGTGGCGCCGCGTGCTGTTAGTTGTTGCGACAGGCCGTTTTGAAAAGTTTAAAAATGTGTAACTTTTAAACCGTAAGCCGGATTTTGGTGCCGTTTCGAGTACAGTGAAGCTAAACAAATAATTTATATACTCAAATGGTGTTTGAGTGGTGGCTTGAATTATTTTTAAAACACCCGATTTTATTTGTTTGTGGTGAGATATGTTTATAGGTACACTAATGAATGTATTACCTGTATGATGTTGTGGGTATAACTGGTGTTTATTATACATGTATTGTTGGTATGAAATATGTGTTTTATTGATGATTATGACATTGATCGATGTATGTGGGTGATGAGCATGTTATGGTTGATGCATGCATTCATAATCATTACGTGGCTGGTCCTTGACGATGGTGGATCAGTGGTAGCTAATTCCCATTGTGTGGAATTAGTGAGTGGGTGTTACCGTATCCTTGACGATGGTGGGTCGGTGAGTTGGGTTATCCCAGATTTTGGTACCACATGCATGTAGTTGCATTGCATTAGGCTGTTTTGCTATTATAACATGAATGGAAGATTGTCCAATGTTATAATATGTGTAAATTTGGTTGTTTGCTTGCTGATTGTATGGTTTGAATCTGATCATAACTGTGATTGGGTGAATGGCATGTGAAATGATATTTTATTATCTATATCTTATAGCATTAGTTAAATGTGAATGAGACTCACCCTTACTGTTGTTATTTTTCAGATTAAGGAGTAGCTCTCGTACTTGGTGAGGATTAGCTCGTCAAGTAGTTCGTTAGAGTCAGTTGGGTCCGTGTCATGCTCTGGTCGTGTAACACTGGGGGCGTCGTTTAGAGTTACTTGTTAAACTCTTTTATTTTGGATGGATTTTTATGTTGATGTTTTAAGTCTGTGACTTGGCTGTTTGTTATTCAGATGTTAAAGATAATTCCGCTGTGTTAAACATGATGATCTGAATAAATTGGGTTGACGTTCTCTTTTATGGCATGACATGAGTATTATATTTTATTTTTATGGAAGTTGTAATGCCCTTTTCCATGTTTACTCTGATTATTGTTTATTATTGTGCGGGGTATTAGAAGGGTGTTACAATAGTGGTATCAGAGCATAGTCGGTCGTTTGAGTCAGAGTCTTAGTGTCGGTTGATCCCTCGTATGCGACTAGTGTAAGATTGACACAGTCGATACTGCTTGTTCTAATAAATATTGTTTGATATTCAGCAGAACAATGGCCGGAAGAGGAGGAAGAAATGACGACGCGATTGTTGAGGCTCTCGGTATGATTGCTGGTGTGTTGGGAGGGAATGCCAATGGAGCTGGAATTGGTGCTGACAGACAGCTGAATAGTTTTCAGAGGAACAACCCTCCGTTGTTCAAAGGCACTCACGATCCCGAAGGCGCTCAGAAGTGGCTGAAGGAAATTGAAAGGATCTTCCGGGTGATTGATTGTGACGAAAATCTGAAGGTGAGATATGGTACTCACATGCTGTCTGAGGAAGCTGATGATTGGTGGATGGCTAGTAGGGACGAACTGCAAGATGCAGGTATTGCAATCACTTGGGCTGTGTTCAAGAGAGAATTCTTGCGGAGGTACTTTCCTGAGGATGTTAGAGGCAGGAAAGAGATTGAATTTTTGGAGCTGACACAAGGTAACATGACTGTGCCAGAGTATGCGTCCAAGTTTGTTGAGCTGGAAAAGTATTATGTCCACTACAATAATGATGAGGCTAGTGAATTCTCGAAGTGTGTTAAGTTTGATAATGGTCTCCGTGATGAGATTAAACAGGGTATCAGATACCAGAGGATTCGCAGGTTTGTCGATTTGGTTGACTGCAGCCGAATCTTTGAAGAGGACAATATTAAACTGAAGTCGTCACACTCTCGCGAGTTAGTCGACAGGAAAGGAAAAAATCATATGGATCGTGGTAAGCCATATGGTAAGGGTAACCAGAAAGCTGGAGGCTGGAAGAAGCCTAGTGGGGGAGACTCTAGTGCCCCTATTAAGTGCTTCAAGTGTGGAGAACCTGGACATCGCATTCACGAGTGCAAAAGTGAGGAAAAGAAGTGCTATAGATGTGGAAAGGCAGGTCACATTGCTATTGAGTGCAAAGGGAACACTGTAACTTGTTTCAACTGCGGGGAAGAAGGTCATATTAGTCCTAAGTGTCCTAAGCCGAGGAAGAATCAAGCTGGTGGTAAGGTGTTCGCCTTATCTGGTTCAGAGACTACTCCAGAGGATCGGTTGATTAAAGGTACGTGTTTTATCCATGGCACTCCTTTAATTGCAATAATAGATACTGGAGCAACTCACTCGTTTATTTCATTGGATTGTGCTAAACGACTGAATTTGGAAATATCTGAGATTAATGGAAGTATGATCATTGACACTCCTGCGTCGGGTTCAGTGACTACTTCGTTTGCTTGTTTGAACTGTCCAATTGATATTTTTGGTAGAGAATTCCGAATGGACTTAGTGTGCCTTCCGTTGGAACAACTGGATGTTATCCTGGGCATGAATTGGTTGCAATTTAACCGGGTTCATATCAACTGTTTCACGAAAACGATTACTTTTCCTGAAGATGTCAGTGTTGAGGACTTAGAGTTGACGGCTAGACAAGTGGATAAAGCAATGAAGGACGGGGCTGCCGTGTTTATGTTGATTGCGTCCATGGAAGTGAAAAAGAAAGCGGTGAGTAGTGACTTATCGGTAGTATGTGAATTTCCGGAAGTTTTCCCCGAAGATGTAAGAGAATTACCGCCAGAGAGGGAGGTAGATTTTGCTATTGAATTAATTCCTGGAACTAGTCCTGTGTCAATGGCACCTTATCGTATGTCGGCATCGGAGTTGACTGAGTTGAAGAGTCAATTGGAAGAGTTACTTGAGAAGAAATTTATTCGTCCTAGTGTCTCACCGTGGGGTGCACCGGTGTTACTAGTGAAGAAGAAAGAAGGTTCAATGAGGTTGTGTGTGGATTACAGACAACTGAACAAGGTTACTGTCAAGAATCGGTATCCCTTGCCGAGGATTGATGATTTGATGGATCAACTGGTTGGAGCTTGTGTGTTCAGCAAAATTGACTTGAGGTCGGGATATCATCAGATTCGGGTGAAGACGGACGATATTCAGAAAACGGCATTTAGAACGAGGTATGGTCATTACGAATATACAGTGATGCCATTTGGAGTAACCAATGCGCCGGGGGTTTTCATGGAGTATATGAATAGGATCTTCCATCCTTATCTGGATCAGTTCGTAGTAGTGTTTATAGATGATATTTTAATACATTCTAAGAATGAAGAAGAGCATGCAAATCATCTTAGAGTGGTATTGGAACTATTGAAGGAAAAGAAACTTTATGCAAAACTGTCAAAGTGTGAGTTCTGGTTAAATGAAGTGAGCTTTCTTGGGCATGTAATTTCTAAGGATGGTATTGCCGTTGACCCAACGAAAGTAGAAGCAGTGTCTCAGTGGGAAGCTCCGAAGTCAGTTTCCGAAATCCGTAGCTTCCTTGGTCTTGCGGGTTACTATAGAAAGTTCATTGAAGGTTTTTCAAAGTTAGCATTGCCGTTAACTAAGTTGACTAGGAAGGGTCAAGCTTTTGTGTGGGATTCGAAATGTGAAGAAGGATTCCAAGAGTTGAAGAAGAGGTTGACTAGTGCGCCGATCTTGATTTTGCCGAATCCGGCGGAATCTTTTGTTGTTTATTGTGATGCTTCGTTGTCGGGATTAGGGGGTGTACTAATGCAGAATCAACAGGTAGTCGCTTATGCGTCGAGATAACTCAAAGTGCATGAGAGAAACTATCCGACTCATGACTTAGAGTTGGCAGCAGTGGTATTTGTGTTGAAATTGTGGAGGCATTACCTATATGGTTCAAGGTTTGAAGTATTTAGTGATCACAAGAGTTTGAAATATCTCTTTGACCAAAAAGAGCTGAATATGAGACAAAGGAGATGGTTAGAATTTCTCAAGGATTATGATTTTGAACTGAATTATCATCCGGGTAAAGCAAACGTTGTTGCCGATGCATTGAGTAGGAAGTCCTTGCATATGTCTATGCTGATGGTGAGAGAATTGGATTTAATTGAGCAATTCCGAGATTTGAGTTTAGTATGTGAAGACACTCCTACCAGTGTTAAATTGGGTATGCTGAAGCTGACTAGTGGTATTCTTGAGGAAATCCGAGAAGGTCAGAAGACTGATGTAGAGTTGGTTGATAAGTTGACTCTGATTAACCAAGATAAAGGAGGTGAATTCAGAATCGACGAGAATGGTATAATGAGGTTTGGTAATCGTGTTTGTGTTCCTGATGTTGCCGAATTGAGGAAGAGTATTCTTGAAGAAGGACATCGTAGCGGATTGAGTATTCATCCTGGTGCTACCAAGATGTATCATGACTTAAAGAAGCTGTTTTGGTGGCCTGGAATGAAAAAGGAAATAGCTGAATTTGTCTATGCTTGTTTGACTTGCCAGAAGTCGAAGATTGAGCATCAGAAGCCGTATGGAGCTATGCAACCGTTATTTATTCCAGAATGGAAGTGGGATAGTATATCTATGGATTTTGTTTCAGGTTTGCCGAGGACGGTGAAGAATTGTGAAGCTATTTGGGTTATTGTGGACAGGTTGACAAAGTCTGCTCACTTTATACCAATGAGAATGGATTACCCAATGGAGAAGCTGGCCCAATTGTATATTGAAAGGATAGTGAGTTTACATGGTATTCCTTCGAGTATTGTGTCAGATAGAGATCCAAGGCTTACATCCAGATTCTGGGAAGGTTTGCAGAAGGCTTTGGGTACTAAGCTGAGATTGAGTTCTGCTTATCATCCACAGACGGATGGACAGACACAAAGAACTATTCAATCACTAGAAAATTTGTTGCGTGCTTGTGTGTTGGAAAAGGGCGGTGCTTGGGATAGTTATCTACCCTTGATCGAATTTACTTACAATAATAGTTTTCACTCGAGTATTGGTATGGCTCCGTTTGAAGCTTTGTATGGTCGGAGGTGTAGAACGCCTTTGTGTTGGTACGAATCTGGCGAAAGTGCTGTGATTGGGCCGGAAATTGTTCAGGAGACAACAGAAAGGATTAAGATGATTCAGGAGAAGATGAAGACTTCTCAGAGTCGGTAGAAGAGTTATCATGATAAAAGAAGGAGGACACTTGAATTTCAAGAAGGAGATCATGTGTTCTTGAGGGTGACTCCTACAACTGGTGTTGGTAGAGCACTGAAGTCAAGGAAGTTGACTCCGCGTTTTATTGGTCCGTTTCAAATTACGGAGAGGGTTGGAGAAGTGGCGTATCGTATTGCGTTGCCACCGACACTTGTGAATCTACATGAGGTATTCCATGTGTCGCAGTTGAGGAAGTACATTGCTGATCCATCTCATGCGATCCAAGTCGATGATGTGCAGGTAAAGGATAATCTGACAGTTGAAGCTTTGCCTATGAGGATTGAAGATCGGAAGGTGAAACAATTGCGTGGCAAGGAGATAGCGTTGGTCAGAGTTGCTTGGGGGGGACCAGCCGGTGGAAATGTTACGTGGGAATTGGAGAGCCAGATGAAGGACTCCTACCCGGAACTCTTTGCCTAAGGTATGTTTTCGAGGACGAAAACTTTTCTAGTGGGGGAGAGTTGTAACACCCCATAAAATTCTTTATTTAATTTAATTAATTTTTGATTAAATATTAGAATTATTTGAGTTAACTGAGAATAATGGAAATAATGAGGCTAATGGGCCAGTGTCGCTTGTAGTAGAAGGGGGGGTGTCAGTGGTGAAGCCCATTACTAATGATAAGCTTATTTTCATAAAATAGAAGGAGTTGTGGAATAGAGAGAGTTACAGCATTTTGGGAAAAGAAGTCTGAACGTGAAAAGAGGAGAAGAGCGAAGAAGTGCGACGCGAGGAAGAGCGAAGAATCAATCTTCAGGTAAGGGGGGACTCTTCCGTTTATCTTCTATTATGGGATTATAGGTAGTATGATAGAATTTGATCGTGTTATTCGTATCAATTGGGTTGTGCTTAGGTTATAGAAATGTTAGGTTTTGGGAGGATTGATGCATAATGATTATATTGATCATGTATTGGTGATAATTGGATGGTTGAATGTATTATAAATGTGTTATAATATGTGTTATTTCACTGTATGAGAAATCTGGTTGGAATGAGATTGGTTTGGTAGTGATTCGGTGAAAGAGGGACGAAATTGCAGGCTGTTTTCTGCTATTCGGAGCGCTGGAAATCGCCAGTTCGCGCCGCGTCCAGGAGTTGGCGCCGCGAACTGCTTGGCAGAAGGCCATAAAGTTTTGTTATGTTCAGTACGCGCCGCGAACATATGGCCGCGCCGCGAAGGCGTAGTTCCTTCTCGTTCCGCGCCGCGAAACCTTGTTTGCGCCGCGAAGGCGTAGTTCCGATTCGTTCCGCGCCGCGAATGTGTGTGGCGCCGCGTGCTGTTAGTTGTTGCGACAGGCCGTTTTGAAAAGTTTAAAAATGTGTAACTTTTAAACCGTAAGCCGGATTTTGGTGCCGTTTCGAGTACAGTGAAGCTAAACAAATAATTTATATACTCAAATGGTGTTTGAGTGGTGGCTTGAATTATTTTTAAAACACCCGATTTTATTTGTTTGTGGTGAGATATGTTTATAGGTACACTAATGAATGTATTACCTGTATGATGTTGTGGGTATAACTGGTGTTTATTATACATGTATTGTTGGTATGAAATATGTGTTTTATTGATGATTATGACATTGATCGATGTATGTGGGTGATGAGCATGTTATGGTTGATGCATGCATTCATAATCATTACGTGGCTGGTCCTTGACGATGGTGGATCAGTGGCAGCTAATTCCCATTGTGTGGAATTAGTGAGTGGGTGTTACCGTATTCTTGACGATGGTGGGTCGGTGAGTTGGGTTATCCCAGATTTTGGTACCACATGCATGTAGTTGCATTGCATTAGGCTGTTTTGCTATTATAACATGAATGGAAGATTGTCCAATGTTATAATATGTGTAAATTTGGTTGTTTGCTTGCTGATTGTATGGTTTGAATCTGATCATAACTGTGATTGGGTGAATGGCATGTGAAATGATATTTTATTATCTATATCTTATAACATTAGTTAAATGTGAATGAGACTCACCCTTACTGTTGTTATTTTTCAGATTGAGGAGTAGCTCTCGTACTTGGTGAGGATTAGCTCGTCAAGTAGTTCGTTAGAGTCAGTTGGGTCCGTGTCATGCTCTGGTCGTGTAACACTGGGGGCGTCGTTTAGAGTTACTTGTTAAACTCTTTTATTTTGGATGGATTTTTATGTTGATGTTTTAAGTCTGTGACTTGGCTGTTTGTTATTCAGATGTTAAAGATAATTCCGCTGTGTTAAACATGATGATCTGAATAAATTGGGTTGACGTTCTCTTTTATGGCATGACATGAGTATTATATTTTATTTTTATGGAAGTTGTAATGCCCTTTTTCATGTTTACTCTGATTATTGTTTATTATTGTGCGGGGTATTAGAAGGGTGTTACAATAGTGGTATCAGAGCATAGTCGGTCGTTTGAGTCAGAGTCTTAGTGTCGGTTGATCCCTCGTATGCGACTAGTGTAAGATTGACACAGTCGATACTGCTTGTTCTAATAAGTATTGTTTGATATTCAGCAGAACAATGGCCAGAAGAGGAGGAAGAAATGACGACGCGATTGCTGAGGCTCTCGGTATGATTGCTGGTGTGTTGGGAGGGAATGCCAATGGAGCTGGAATTGGTGCTGACAGGCAGCTGAATAGTTTTCAGAGGAACAACCCTCCGTTGTTCAAAGGCACTCACGATCCCGAAGGCGCTCAGAAGTGGCTGAAGGAAATTGAAAGGATCTTCCGGGTGATTGATTGTGACGAAAATCTGAAGGTGAGATATGGTACTCACATGCTGTCTGAGGAAGCTGATGATTGGTGGATGGCTAGTAGGGACGAACTGCAAGATGCAGGTATTGCAATCACTTGGGCTGTGTTCAAGAGAGAATTCTTGCGGAGGTACTTTCCTGAGGATGTTAGAGGCAGGAAAGAGATTGAATTTTTGGAGCTGACACAAGGTAACATGACTGTGCCAGAGTATGCGTCCAAGTTTGTTGAGCTGGAAAAGTATTATGTCCACTACAATAATGATGAGGCTAGTGAATTCTCGAAGTGTGTTAAGTTTGATAATGGTCTCCGTGATGAGATTAAACAGGGTATCAGATACCAGAGGATTCGCAGGTTTGTCGATTTGGTTGACTGCAGCCGAATCTTTGAAGAGGACAATATTAAACTGAAGTCGTCACACTCTCGCGAGTTAGTCGACAGGAAAGGAAAAAATCATATGGATCGTGGTAAGCCATATGGTAAGGGTAACCAGAAAGCTGGAGGCTGGAAGAAGCCTAGTGGGGGAGACTCTAGTGCCCCTATTAAGTGCTTCAAGTGTGGAGAACCTGGACATCGCATTCACGAGTGCAAAAGTGAGGAAAAGAAGTGCTATAGATGTGGAAAGGCAGGTCACATTGCTATTGAGTGCAAAGGGAACACTGTAACTTGTTTCAACTGCGGGGAAGAAGGTCATATTAGTCCTAAGTGTCCTAAGCCGAGGAAGAATCAAGCTGGTGGTAAGGTGTTCGCCTTATCTGGTTCAGAGACTACTCCAGAGGATCGGTTGATTAAAGGTACGTGTTTTATCCATGGCACTCCTTTAATTGCAATAATAGATACTGGAGCAACTCACTCGTTTATTTCATTGGATTGTGCTAAACGACTGAATTTGGAAATATCTGAGATTAATGGAAGTATGATCATTGACACTCCTGCGTCGGGTTCAGTGACTACTTCGTTTGCTTGTTTGAACTGTCCAATTGATATTTTTGGTAGAGAATTCCGAATGGACTTAGTGTGCCTTCCGTTGGAACAACTGGATGTTATCCTGGGCATGAATTGGTTGCAATTTAACCGGGTTCATATCAACTGTTTCACGAAAACGATTACTTTTCCTGAAGATGTCAGTGTTGAGGACTTAGAGTTGACGGCTAGACAAGTGGATAAAGCAATGAAGGACGGGGCTGCCGTGTTTATGTTGATTGCGTCCATGGAAGTGAAAAAGAAAGCGGTGAGTAGTGACTTATCGGTAGTATGTGAATTTCCGGAAGTTTTCCCCGAAGATGTAAGAGAATTACCGCCAGAGAGGGAGGTAGATTTTGCTATTGAATTAATTCCTGGAACTAGTCCTGTGTCAATGGCACCTTATCGTATGTCGGCATCGGAGTTGACTGAGTTGAAGAGTCAATTGGAAGAGTTACTTGAGAAGAAATTTATTCGTCCTAGTGTCTCACCGTGGGGTGCACCGGTGTTACTAGTGAAGAAGAAAGAAGGTTCAATGAGGTTGTGTGTGGATTACAGACAACTGAACAAGGTTACTGTCAAGAATCGGTATCCCTTGCCGAGGATTGATGATTTGATGGATCAACTGGTTGGAGCTTGTGTGTTCAGCAAAATTGACTTGAGGTCGGGATATCATCAGATTCGGGTGAAGACGGACGATATTCAGAAAACGGCATTTAGAACGAGGTATGGTCATTACGAATATACAGTGATGCCATTTGGAGTAACCAATGCGCCGGGGGTTTTCATGGAGTATATGAATAGGATCTTCCATCCTTATCTGGATCAGTTCGTAGTAGTGTTTATAGATGATATTTTAATACATTCTAAGAATGAAGAAGAGCATGCAAATCATCTTAGAGTGGTATTGGAACTATTGAAGGAAAAGAAACTTTATGCAAAACTGTCAAAGTGTGAGTTCTGGTTAAATGAAGTGAGCTTTCTTGGGCATGTAATTTCTAAGGATGGTATTGCCGTTGACCCAACGAAAGTAGAAGCAGTGTCTCAGTGGGAAGCTCCGAAGTCAGTTTCCGAAATCCGTAGCTTCCTTGGTCTTGCGGGTTACTATAGAAAGTTCATTGAAGGTTTTTCAAAGTTAGCATTGCCGTTAACTAAGTTGACTAGGAAGGGTCAAGCTTTTGTGTGGGATTCGAAATGTGAAGAAGGATTCCAAGAGTTGAAGAAGAGGTTGACTAGTGCGCCGATCTTGATTTTGCCGAATCCGGCGGAATCTTTTGTTGTTTATTGTGATGCTTCGTTGTCGGGATTAGGGGGTGTACTAATGCAGAATCAACAGGTAGTCGCTTATGCGTCGAGACAACTCAAAGTGCATGAGAGAAACTATCCGACTCATGACTTAGAGTTGGCAGCAGTGGTATTTGTGTTGAAATTGTGGAGGCATTACCTATATGGTTCAAGGTTTGAAGTATTTAGTGATCACAAGAGTTTGAAATATCTCTTTGACCAAAAAGAGCTGAATATGAGACAAAGGAGATGGTTAGAATTTCTCAAGGATTATGATTTTGAACTGAATTATCATCCGGGTAAAGCAAACGTTGTTGCCGATGCATTGAGTAGGAAGTCCTTGCATATGTCTATGCTGATGGTGAGAGAATTGGATTTTATTGAGCAATTCCGAGATTTGAGTTTAGTATGTGAAGACACTCCTACCAGTGTTAAATTGGGTATGCTGTGTTAGAACAAGATTTGTTCTTATCAATTATCTTAGTTTTGATGATAACAATAATATGAATTTTGCTTAAGATAATATGGTACTCTAATCCAATGCAATTTCCCTTTCAGGAAATATATAAAGAGTACGCATAATTCAGCGCTCAGAAGATGTGTCTCAAATGGTTCAGCATGCAACATCAGAACATGGTCTGGCAAGACATCAGAAGATGGTCGAAGCAGAATCAGAACATGGGTCTATGGAAGCATCAGAAGAACATGAGATCAGAAGCACTGAAGATCAGAAGATGGTATCACGCTCAGAAGCACTTCAAGATCAGAAGATCAGAAGATGCTGTGCACCAAGCTGTTTGACTCTGATGATATTCAAACGTCGTATTCACAAACATCAGATCAGAAGGAAGTACACGTGGCAGACTACGCTGACTGACAAAAGGAACGTTAAAGCTACTAAAGGCTACGTCAGTAGACACAGCGTGAACAAGGCTCGAGGTAGTTGACAAAAGCGTATAACATTAAATGCAAAGCTGTACGGAACACGCAAAGCATTAAATGCATTCAACGGTCATCTTCTCAACGCCTATAAATATGAAGTTCTGATGAGAAGCAAGGTCAATGATTTCGCACCAATACAATTCAAATTAACTTGCTGAAACTCTGTTCAAATCTAAACTCAGAATCTTCATCTTCATCAAAGCTCACTACATTGCTGTTGTAATATCTTAGTGAGATTAAGCTTAAACTGTAAGAGAAATATCACAGTTGTGATTATCGCTTTTAAGAAGCATTTGTAAACTCTTGAATAGATTACATTAAGTTGTAAGGAACTAGAGTGATCAGTTGATCAGTATACTCTAGGAAGTCTTGGCAGTTGGCTGAGCAGGAAGTCTTGGCAGTTGGCTGAGCAGAAAGTCTTAGGAGTGAACTAAGCCTAGAGTGATCGTGTTGATCAGTAGACTCTAGAAAAAGTCTTAGGAGTGAACTAAGCAGTTGTTCCTGGAGTGATCAGGTTGTGATCAGAAGACTCTGGAAGACTTAGTTGCGGCTAAGTGGAAAACCATTGTAATCCGTGCGATTAGTGGATTAAATCCTCAGTTGAGGTAAATCATCTCTGCGGGGGTGGACTGGAGTAGCTTCGTTAACAGCGAACCAGGATAAAAATAATTGTGCATTTTATTTTTATCGCTCAAGATTTAAAGTCACACTTATTCAATCCCCCCCCCCCTTTCTAAGTGTTTTTCTATCCTTCAATTGGCATCAGAGCGCCGGTTCTAAGGTGCAAGCACTTAACCGTGTTTAGAAAAGATTCAGGAAGAGAAAAACGCTTCATTTAAAAGATGGTTGATGAAAGTGAAAGGACTATACCTACACCTGCATCTACATCTGGCTCTGCTGAGCAATACAACGGTAACAATGGTTATACTAGACCGCCGGTATTTGATGGTGAAAACTTTGAATACTGGAAAGATAAACTGGAAAGTTACTTTCTGGGTCTAGATGGTGATCTATGGGATCTTCTGATGGATGGTTACAAACATCCAGTAAATGCCAGAGGCGTGAAGCTGTCAAGGCAAGAAATGAATGATGATCAAAAGAAGCTTTTCAGGAATCATCATAAATGTAGAACTGTTTTGCTGAATGCTATCTCTCATGCTGAGTATGAGAAGATATCTAACAGGGAAACGGCCTATGACATATATGAGTCCTTGAAAATGACTCATGAAGGAAATGCTCAAGTCAAGGAGACAAAAGCTCTTGCCTTAATCCAGAAGTATGAAGCCTTCAAGATGGAGGATGATGAAGACATTGAAAAGATGTTTTCGAGATTTCAAACTCTGACTGCTGGATTGAGAGTTCTTGACAAAGGATACACCAAGGCTGATCATGTAAAGAAGATCATCAGAAGCTTACCCAGAAGATGGGGTCCGATGGTGACTGCATTCAAGATTGCGAAGAATCTGAATGAAGTTTCTCTGGAAGAGCTTATCAGTGCCTTGAGAAGCCATGAGATTGAGCTGGACGCAAATGAGCCTCAAAAGAAAGGTAAGTCTATTGCATTAAAATCAAATATCAAGAAATGCACTAACGCTTTTCAGGCCAGAGAAGAAGATCCTGAAGAATCAGAATCTGAAGAAGAAGATGAACTGTCCATGATTTCCAGAAGGCTAAATCAACTCTGGAAGACCAAGCAAAGGAAGTTCAGAGGCTTCAGAAGTTCAAGGAAATTTGAACGTGGAGAATCTTCTGATGAAAGAAGATTTGACAAGAAGAAGGTCATGTGCTATGAATGCAATGAGCCTGGACACTACAAGAATGAATGTCCAAATCTTCAAAAGGAAAGTCCCAAGAAAAAGTTTCATAAGAAGAAAGGTCTTATGGCAACCTGGGATGAGTCAGAAGATGATTCAGAAGATGAGCAGGCCAACTGTGCGCTGATGGCAACAGAAGATGACGGATCAGAATCTACATCAGAATCAGATTCTGAAGAGGTATTTTCTGAACTTACTAGAGATGAGTTAGTTTCCGGTCTAACTGAACTTCTGGAACTCAAGTCTCAGATTAGTCTCAAATACAAAAAGCTGAAAAAGCAATTTGAATTTGAAACAAAGAAGCTTGAGTTGGAGAATTCTGAATTAAAAGAAAAACTTTTAAAATTATCCAATGATGTTGGATCTCCTTCTGATTCAGAAAAATCCACTACTAGTCTGAACCATATTCTGAAAGAATATGATTTAAGTTTCAGAAAGTTCTTATCTAGAAGTATTGGCAGAAGTCAGCTAGCTTCTATGATATATGCTGTGTCTGGAAACAAAAGAGTTGGCATTGGTTATGAGGGTAAAACCCCATACAAACTTGAACCTGTTGATGAAATGAAAATTACATACAAGCCATTGTATGATCAGTTCAAGTATGGCCACTCTCATGATATTAGGCACACCTCACATGCACAAAGTTTTCACATAACACACACTAAGAAGCATGTGACACAACCTAGGAAATATCATGAAACTCACATTAAAAATTATCATGTTGTTCCTCCTATTGCTTACAATGTTAAACCCAAGTTCAATCAGAACTTGAGAAAATCTAACAAGAAAGGACCCAAAAAGATGTGGGTACCTAAGGATAAAATTATTCCTATTGCAGATATCCTTGGCTGCAAGAAGGACAAAGCACAACATGTCATGGTACCTGGACTCTGGATGCTCGCGACACATGACAGGAAGAAGGTCTATGTTCCAAGACCTGGTGCTTAAGTCTGGAGGAGAAGTCAAGTTCGGAGGAGATCAGAAGGGCAAGATAATTGGCTCTGGAACTATAAAATCTGGTAACTCTCCTTCCATTTCTAATGTACTTCTTGTAGAAGGATTAACACATAACCTTTTATCTATCAGTCAATTAAGTGACAATGGTTATGATATAATCTTTAATCAAGAGTCTTGCAAGGCTGTAAATCAGAAGGATGGCTCAATCCTATTTACAGGCAAGAGGAAGAACAACATTTATAAGACAGATCTGCAAGATCTTATGAGTCAGAAGGTGACTTGTCTTATGTCTGTTTCTGAAGAGCAGTGGGTCTGGCACAGAAGATTAGGTCATGCTAGTTTGAGAAAGATCTCTCAGATTAACAAACTGAATCTTGTCAGAGGACTCCCTAATTTGAAATTCCAATCAGATGCTCTTTGTGAAGCATGTCAGAAGGGCAAGTTCTCCAAACCTGCATTCAAGTCTAAGAATGTTGTTTCTACCTCTAGGCCATTAGAACTCTTGCACATTGATCTGTTTGGACCAGTCAAAACAGCATCTGTCAGAGGAAAGAAATATGGATTAGTCATCGTAGATGATTATAGCCGCTGGACATGGGTAAAATTCTTGAAACACAAGGATGAGACTCATTCAGTGTTCTTTGATTTCTGCATTCAGATTCAATCTGAAAAAGAGTGTAAAATCATAAAGGTCAGAAGTGATCATGGTGGTGAATTTGAGAACAGATCCTTTGAAGAATTCTTCAAAGAAAATGGTATTGCCCATGATTTCTCTTGTCCTAGAACTCCACAGCAAAATGGGGTTGTAGAACGAAAGAATAGGACTCTTCAAGAAATGGCCAGAACCATGATCAATGAAACCAATATGGCTAAGCATTTCTGGGCAGAAGCAATAAACACTGCATGTTATATTCAGAATAGAATCTCTATCAGACCTATTCTTAATAAGACTCCCTATGAATTGTGGAAGAATAAAAAGCCCAACATTTCATATTTCCATCCTTTTGGATGTGTATGCTTTATTCTGAACACTAAAGATCATCTTGGTAAGTTTGATTCCAAAGCTCAAAAGTGTTTCCTTCTTGGATATTCTGAACGCTCAAAAGGCTACAGAGTATACAATACTGAAACATTGGTTGTAGAAGAATCAATCAATATCAGGTTTGATGATAAGCTTGGTTCTGAAAAACCAAAGCAAGTTGATAATTTTGCAGGTTGTGATATTGACATATCAGAAGCTGTTGAGCCAAGAAGCAACGCATCAGAAGCAGAGCTTCTCAGAAGCAAAGAATCTGAAGATCAAGTATCAGCTTCTCTGGAGGATCTAAGTATTTCTGAAGAACCATCTGTCAGAAGATCATCCAGACTCATCTCTGGTCATTCAGAAGATGTCATTCTTGGAAAGAAGGATGATCCAATCAGAACAAGAGCATTCCTTAGAAACAATGCAGACTGTCAATTAGGTCTTGTATCTTTGATCGAGCCAACTTCTGTTGATCATGCTCTAGAAGATCCAGACTGGATAATTGCTATGCAAGAAGAACTAAATCAGTTTACAAGGAATGATGTTTGGGATCTTGTTCCTAGACCAGATGGATTCAATATAATCGGTACAAAATGGGTCTTCAGAAACAAGCTCAGTGAGAAAGGCGAAGTGGTAAGGAACAAAGCCAGACTGGTGGCTCAGGGTTATAGTCAGCAAGAAGGGATTGACTACACAGAAACCTTTGCACCAGTGGCCAGGTTAGAATCTATTCGTCTATTAATTTCTTTTGCCACTCAACATAACATCACTCTCTATCAGATGGATGTTAAGAGTGCCTTCTTAAATGGTTATATAGATGAAGAAGTTTATGTCCATCAACCTCCTGGTTTTGAAGACTCTATGTCTCCTAATCATGTTTTTAAACTTAAGAAATCATTGTATGGATTGAAACAGGCTCCCAGAGCTTGGTACGAACGCTTAAGTTCTTTCCTTCTGGATAATGGTTTCACTAGAGGAAAAGTGGACACTACTCTCTTTTGTAAAACCTTTGAAAAGGATATTTTAATTTGTCAAATATATGTAGATGATATTATTTTTGGAACATCTAATGCTACACTTGGAAAGGAGTTTGCTAAGTCTATGCAGGCTGAGTTTGAAATGAGCATGATGGGAGAACTCAAGTATTTCCTTGGAATACAAATAAATCAAACATCAGAAGGAACGTATGTTCACCAAACCAAGTATGTGAAGGAACTTCTGAAGAAGTTTAATCTTCTAGACTGCAAAGAAGCCAAAACTCCTATGCATCCAACATGCATCCTAGGTAAGGATGAGGTAAGTAAGAAGGTAGATCAGAAGCTATACAGAGGTATGATTGGATCTCTTCTATATCTGACTGCTTCTAGACCTGACATTCTGTTCAGTGTTTGTTTGTGTGCTAGATTCCAATCAGATCCTAGAGAATCTCATCTAACTGCTGTTAAGAGGATTCTAAGGTATCTGAAAGGTACTACTAATGTTGGTTTAGTTTACAGAAAATCTAAAGAATACAACTTAGTAGGATTCTGCGATGCTGACTATGCTGGAGACAGAATTGAAAGAAAAAGTACTTCAGGAAGTTGCCAATTTCTTGGAAGTCATTTGATCTCCTGGTACAGCAAGAAGCAGGCAACTATTGCTCTATCAACAACAGAAGCAGAATATGTCGCTGCTGCTGGTTGTAGCACACAGATGCTCTGGATGAAGAGTCAGTTAGAAGATTATCAGATATTTGAGAGTAACATTCCTATATTCTGTGATAATACTTCTGCTATATGTTTATCTAAGAATCCTATTCTTCATTCAAAAGCTAAACATATTGAGATAAAACATCATTTCATAAGGGACTATGTTCAGAAGGGTGTTATTTCTTTAAACTTTGTTGATACAGACCATCAATGGGCTGATATCTTTACAAAACCCCTGGCTGAAGATAGGTTTAAGTTCATCCTGAAGAACATCAGTATGGATTTATGCCCAGAATGAGAAGATGAGAAGTTCTCATGTATGAGTATCTTCTGAAATGAATGAGGAACATTTTTTTTTAATCAGAAGTTCTGATTGAAATCTTTTAGAAATTATGATTCGGTTATTACTAACGTTTCATTGTCTAAGTTGATTCAGAACCTCTTTTAAAGCAAAACAGCTGTTACGTTTTATCTCGGGATGGTAAACCTGTCGTTACTATTCATAGATAAGCGCGCGTGCAGTTGAAGGGACGCCGACCATAGGTAACTGTGCCAGTCACTTCATTTGTCTTTATTATCTCTCCTCACGTCACGTAACATTAAATACTTTTCATCATTCGTTTCATTTTATTTTCCTTTAAATACTCTTCAAAATGGTTTTCGGTTTCCTATCTCTTTGTTTTCTTCTTAAAGTTTTCTCTCTCTCTCTCCCTCTCTCGGTTTTCATTTCTTCTCTCAAAACCTAGCGTTCACCCTAAGCCTGTTGAAGCTCCATGACTCAAAGGCGTCAGATCTCTGTGCATCTCGGGATGGCTCTTCTAATACCTCTCAAGTCAGATCCTTCTTTGATGTTGTTATCAACTTTCATCCAAAGACAGAAGACTTTCTTGAGTTGTGGGAAGATATACTCAACTTCTATGTTGAGTTTCTTGACCGAATGTTGTATTTTTTATTTTTTGTAGTCATTTCCTCTTTGGAAATTCTACTTTGTAGTTTTCTTTTCCTTGCTGCTTCTGCTTGTTTTGTATTTGCTAGGAATGTTTTTCCTCTTGTTAAACATAGGAACCTTTTGTAATATCTTTTGATTATCAATGAAAAAGTTTCTTTGTGTTTTACATTCCAGTAAATGTTTTCTTTTGTCGTTTTATACATCTGAATCTTTTTATATATTCTTTTTGATGTTATGACAAAAAGGGGGAGAAAGATAAATGATAAATGATTTGATTAAATCTATCAGTTGCTGGGTAAAGGCTCCCACACATTCACTAACAAGAACTGCAAGTTCTATATGGTTTAAGTGTTTTGCAGGTACAGAGAAGTGAAGTGAATCTTCAAAGCAAACACTAGAAGCAAAACCATGGAAACTGAAGCAAGCTGAGTGCTGTCAAGCTTCAGAGATCAGAAGCAAGAAAGAAGAATGAATCAGAAGCACTGATAATAGAATTTGAATATCATTGTCTATCCTGTTATGACAAAATTCTATTTGCCCTGATACATATAATGTTATGGCTCTGATACATTATTTGCTCTGATACATGTTTTTAGCCTAAATGCTCTGATACATTTGGCTCTGATACATATCATGTATTTGAATATACATTTTATGTTCTAACTCGTTCATGCTGACTTTTGTCGTTTAGTTTTTGTTCTGTAACATTTCAGGATGTAGAGATGCTCAGATGATGCTCTGGTACATTCAACAATGTTCTGATACAAATCTAGCATGAAGTGATGTTGGTAGAAATTCAAGTTCTGAAGCTGTCCTGAATGGAAGCAGAAATCAGAAGCTGTGAATGTTCTGAAGATCAAAGAAACTCAAGTTCTGAAGCTGTCCTGAATGGAAGCAGAAGTCAGAAGCTGTGAGTGTTCTAAGGATCTAAAGAAATTCAAGTTCTGAAGCTGTCCAATGGAAGCAGAAGTCAGAAGCTATGAATTCTCTGAAGGCAGAAGCTTATATGATCGTCTCTACCGAAATAATCAGGGAAGTCTTTTATCAAAGTTCTTCGAGTATTTATTTCAGGGGGAGATTATTTATCTCAGGGGGAGATTGTTAATCTCAGGGGGAGACATATTCATATGCTTATGCTATAGCTGTGTAATCTGTCTTTTGCCGTCTACTCTTTCTGATCGCAAATTCATATCATTTATATATGTTTTTGTCATCATCAAAAAGGGGGAGATTGTTAGAACAAGATTTGTTCTTATCAATTATCTTAGTTTTGATGATAACAATAATATGAATTTTGCTTAAGATAATATGGTACTCTAATCCAATGCAATTTCCCTTTCAGGAAATATATAAAGAGTACGCATAATTCAGCGCTCAGAAGATGTGTCTCAAATGGTTCAACATGCAACATCAGAACATGGTCTGGCAAGACATCAGAAGATGGTCGAAGCAGAATCAGAACATGGGTCTATGGAAGCATCAGAAGAACATGAGATCAGAAGCACTGAAGATCAGAAGATGGTATCACGCTCAGAAGCACTTCAAGATCAGAAGATCAGAAGATGCTGTGCACCAAGCTGTTTGACTCTGATGATATTCAAACGTCGTATTCACAAACATCAGATCAGAAGGAAGTACACGTGGCAGACTACGCTGACTGACAAAAGGAACGTTAAAGCTACTAAAGGCTACGTCAGTAGACACAGCGTGAACAAGGCTCGAGGTAGTTGACAAAAGCGTATAACATTAAATGCAAAGCTGTACGGAACACGCAAAGCATTAAATGCATTCAACGGTCATCTTCTCAACGCCTATAAATATGAAGTTCTGATGAGAAGCAAGGTCAATGATTTCGCACCAATACAATTCAAATTAACTTGCTGAAACTCTGTTCAAATCTAAACTCAGAATCTTCATCTTCATCAAAGCTCACTACATTGCTGTTGTAATATCTTAGTGAGATTAAGCTTAAACTGTAAGAGAAATATCACAGTTGTGATTATCGCTTTTAAGAAGCATTTGTAAACTCTTGAATAGATTACATTAAGTTGTAAGGAACTAGAGTGATCAGTTGGTCAGTATACTCTAGGAAGTCTTGGCAGTTGGCTGAGCAGGAAGTCTTGGCAGTTGGCTGAGCAGAAAGTCTTAGGAGTGAACTAAGCCTAGAGTGATCGTGTTGATCAGTAGACTCTAGAAAAAGTCTTAGGAGTGAACTAAGCAGTTGTTCCTGGAGTGATCAGGTTGTGATCAGAAGACTCTGGAAGACTTAGTTGCGGCTAAGTGGAAAACCATTGTAATCCGTGCGATTAGTGGATTAAATCCTCAGTTGAGGTAAATCATCTCTGCGGGGGTGGACTGGAGTAGCTTCGTTAACAGCGAACCAGGATAAAAATAATTGTGCATTTTATTTTTATCGCTCAAGATTTAAAGTCACACTTATTCAATCCCCCCCTTTCTAAGTGTTTTTCTATCCTTCATGCTGAAGCTGACTAGTGGTATTCTTGAGGAAATCCGAGAAGGTCAGAAGACTGATGTAGAGTTGGTTGATAAGTTGACTCTGATTAACCAAGATAAAGGAGGTGAATTCAGAATCGACGAGAATGGTATAATGAGGTTTGGTAATCGTGTTTGTGTTCCTGATGTTGCCGAATTGAGGAAGAGTATTCTTGAAGAAGGACATCGTAGCGGATTGAGTATTCATCCTGGTGCTACCAAGATGTATCATGACTTAAAGAAGCTGTTTTGGTGGCCTGGAATGAAAAAGGAAATAGCTGAATTTGTCTATGCTTGTTTGACTTGCCAGAAGTCGAAGATTGAGCATCAGAAGCCGTATGGAGCTATGCAACCGTTATTTATTCCAGAATGGAAGTGGGATAGTATATCTATGGATTTTGTTTCAGGTTTGCCGAGGACGGTGAAGAATTGTGAAGCTATTTGGGTTATTGTGGACAGGTTGACAAAGTCTGCTCACTTTATACCAATGAGAATGGATTACCCAATGGAGAAGCTGGCCCAATTGTATATTGAAAGGATAGTGAGTTTACATGGTATTCCTTCGAGTATTGTGTCAGATAGAGATCCAAGGTTTACATCCAGATTCTGGGAAGGTTTGCAGAAGGCTTTGGGTACTAAGCTGAGATTGAGTTCTGCTTATCATCCACAGACGGATGGACAGACACAAAGAACTATTCAATCACTAGAAGATTTGTTGCGTGCTTGTGTGTTGGAAAAGGGCGGTGCTTGGGATAGTTATCTACCCTTGATCGAATTTACTTACAATAATAGTTTTCACTCGAGTATTGGTATGGCTCCGTTTGAAGCTTTGTATGGTCGGAGGTGTAGAACGCCTTTGTGTTGGTACGAATCTGGCGAAAGTGCTGTGATTGGGCCGGAAATTGTTCAGGAGACAACAGAAAGGATTAAGATGATTCAGGAGAAGATGAAGACTTCTCAGAGTCGGTAGAAGAGTTATCATGATAAAAGAAGGAGGACACTTGAATTTCAAGAAGGAGATCATGTGTTCTTGAGGGTGACTCCTACAACTGGTGTTGGTAGAGCACTGAAGTCAAGGAAGTTGACTCCGCGTTTTATTGGTCCGTTTCAAATTACGGAGAGGGTTGGAGAAGTGGCGTATCGTATTGCGTTGCCACCGACACTTGTGAATCTACATGAGGTATTCCATGTGTCGCAGTTGAGGAAGTACATTGCTGATCCATCTCATGCGATCCAAGTCGATGATGTGCAGGTAAAGGATAATCTGACAGTTGAAGCTTTGCCTATGAGGATTGAAGATCGGAAGGTGAAACAATTGCGTGGCAAGGAGATAGCGTTGGTCAGAGTAGCTTGGGGGGGACCAGCCGGTGGAAATGTTACGTGGGAATTGGAGAGCCAGATGAAGGACTCCTACCCGGAACTCTTTGCCTAAGGTATGTTTTCGAGGACGAAAACTTTTCTAGTGGGGGAGAGTTGTAACACCCCATAAAATTCTTTATTTAATTTAATTAATTTTTGATTAAATATTAGAATTATTTGAGTTAACTGAGAATAATGGAAATAATGAGGCTAATGGGCCAGTGTCGCTTGTAGTAGAAGGGGGGGTGTCAGTGGTGAAGCCCATTACTAATGATAAGCTTATTTTCATAAAATAGAAGGAGTTGTGGAATAGAGAGAGTTACAGCATTTTGGGAAAAGAAGTCTGAACGTGAAAAGAGGAGAAGAGCGAAGAAGTGCGACGCGAGGAAGAGCGAAGAATCAATCTTCAGGTAAGGGGGGACTCTTCTGTTTATCTTCTATTATGGGATTATAGGTAGTATGATAGAATTTGATCGTGTTATTCGTATCAATTGGGTTGTGCTTAGGTTATAGAAATGTTAGGTTTTGGGAGGATTGATGCATAATGATTATATTGATCATGTATTGGTGATAATTGGATGGTTGAATGTATTATAAATGTGTTATAATATGTGTTATTTCACTGTATGAGAAATCTGGTTGGAATGAGATTGGTTTGGTAGTGATTCGGTGAAAGAGGGACGAAATTGCAGGCTGTTTTCTGCTATTCGGAGCGCTGGAAATCGCCAGTTCGCGCCGCGTCCAGGAGTTGGCGCCGCGAACTGCTTGGCAGAAGGCCATAAAGTTTTGTTATGTTCAGTACGCGCCGCGAACATATGGCCGCGCCGCGAAGGCGTAGTTCCTTCTCGTTCCGCGCCGCGAAACCTTGTTTGCGCCGCAAAGGCGTAGTTCCGATTCGTTCCGCGCCGCGAATGTATGTGGCGCCGCGTGCTGTTAGTTGTTGCGACAGGCCGTTTTGAAAAGTTTAAAAATGTGTAACTTTTAAACCGTAAGCCGGACTTTGGTGCCGTTTCGAGTACAGTGAAGCTAAACAAATAATTTATATACTCAAATGGTGTTTGAGTGGTGGCTTGAATTATTTTTAAAACACCCGATTTTATTTGTTTGTGGTGAGATATGTTTATAGGTACACTAATGAATGTATTACCTGTATGATGTTGTGGGTATAACTGGTGTTTATTATACATGTATTGTTGGTATGAAATATGTGTTTTATTGATGATTATGACATTGATCGATGTATGTGGGTGATGAGCATGTTATGGTTGATGCATGCATTCATAATCATTACGTGGCTGGTCCTTGACGATGGTGGATCAGTGGTAGCTAATTCCCATTGTGTGGAATTAGTGAGTGGGTGTTACCGTATCCTTGACGATGGTGGGTCGGTGAGTTGGGTTATCCCAGATTTTGGTACCACATGCATGTAGTTGCATTGCATTAGGCTGTTTTGCTATTATAACATGAATGGAAGATTGTCCAATGTTATAATATGTGTAAATTTGGTTGTTTGCTTGCTGATTGTATGGTTTGAATCTGATCATAACTGTGATTGGGTGAATGGCATGTGAAATGATATTTTATTATCTATATCTTATAACATTAGTTAAATGTGAATGAGACTCACCCTTACTGTTGTTATTTTTCAGATTGAGGAGTAGCTCTCATACTTGGGGAGGATTAGCTCGTCAAGTAGTTCGTTAGAGTCAGTTGGGTCCGTGTCATGCTCTGGTCGTGTAACACTGGGGGCGTCGTTTAGAGTTACTTGTTAAACTCTTTTATTTTGGATGGATTTTTATGTTGATGTTTTAAGTCTGTGACTTGGCTGTTTGTTATTCAGATGTTAAAGATAATTCCGCTGTGTTAAACATGATGATCTGAATAAATTGGGTTGACGTTCTCTTTTATGGCATGACATGAGTATTATATTTTATTTTTATGGAAGTTGTAATGCCCTTTTTCATGTTTACTCTGATTATTGTTTATTATTGTGCGGGGTATTAGAAGGGTGTTACAGGAAGCAATCATAGTCAAAGAAGCAATCACAATAAAAAAAACCAAGATTTCACTCTTCAGTTTCCTTGTCATATTAGGCCATATATTACCGAGATTGTTAATGTTGAATCAGCTGATAATTATGGATTTAGAGCCATTGCATCATTTTTAGGGTATAAAGAGGATGGTTGGGAAATGGTTCGTCGTGACTTGGACATGGAAATAAGAGAAAAGAAGGACTTATATGAGAGATTGTTCGGCACTCGATTATCCGAAGTGAGAAACGGATTGATGATAGATAATGTTCGTTTTAAACCACCGGAGAAATGGTTGTCATTACCAGACATGGGCTATTTGATAGCGAATCGGTATAACGTCATTCTTGTGCATTTAGGCAACCTGTTAGGAGTGAATTATTAGTATTTTCATATGTTAAAATAACTACCGTTTGATCTGAAGTCGGGCTTATTGTATGATTTTTAGTGATTTTATGGTTAGAATTGAACTCTAGAAGTTTGATGCTAATTGTAGAGCAAATTGAATCACTTTGGGTGTTATTTGTGCAGGTATTAAGGCTGGAAGGCGTAAGGATACTAGAGACGCAAAATCACAAAGAAGTGGGATAAAGCAGAGGCCGAGCCGCAGCAAAACTGGGCGAGACGCGCCAAACCTTCAGGTCCCAGTTCGCGCCTCGCTAACCCGTGCCGCGCCGCGGAAGCTTCGTAAAAAGAAACTTTGTTATAAAAAGAAGCCCTAATCCTCATAAGTGAAAGATCTTGGGAGCAAAATTTAGAGAGCATTCATATTCCAGAGCTGAAAACAACATTCGAGGGAGAATTCAACATCAATCGAAGACATTCCCTTGATCAAGATGAATCCATCTATGAAGTTTTGTGTGTTCTTCATGTCTATGGAGAGCTAAACCCCATTGTGTTGAGTTTAAGGTAGTAGTTAACCTATGAAGATGCAATAACTTTGATTAATCCCGGTGAACAATTGTTTAAGTTTTATTATCAATAAAGAACCTTGCTTTTATTTTATATCATTGTTGAACTATCAATCGAGAGATAGGGTTCATACTTTTGCCCTAGGTTTTTATATTGACTTGTTCTTAATTCGCAGAGATGGGATTGTGAATAAGTTTTCATAAATCATTGTGTTTAATTCCCTTTATCTTTATAGTTATTCTGAGAGATCGAATATCATACCGGTAGAGGTGGCTCTAAATTGATCTTAGACATAATATTTGTTTTGAGGATGAATGAAGATAATAGATTATATAATGGTTCACTCTTGGATTAATTGATCATTGCATACGAATAGGTTGATGAACCCTAGAACTCAACATATTCATCATCATTGTTAATTACTTTCCAAGCTTTCAGTCAATTAATTATTATTTTCTTATACGCACTTTTAGACTAAATAATCAAAACCAATGCTTTTTACCACTCATTATAATTTGACTATAGAACGGAAGTACTATTGACTCAGTCTCTGTGGATACGATATATTAGAAAATATTTACCCAAAATACTTTCAACAAATTGGCGTCGTTGCCGGGGATTGGTGTCAATATTGCACGCATTGCAATAGTCGTATTATTTTTAGTTATTTACTTAATTTTAGATTTTTAGTTTAGTTCCTTTATTTTAGATTTTTAGTTAGTTACTTTATTTTAGATTTTGTTATTGCAATAGTCTTTTAATTTTGATTTTTTTTATTATTATTTTTTTTTATCGTGTTATTTCACTTGGTTGCTAGTTTTGTAGATTTTTGTTTGTCGGAACGTTGGACCCAAATATAAATGTTGCGATTCATGCTCAAAACGAGATCCTAACTCAACAAATGGAGTATCTCCTTCAAAGTGTGTCACAGTTCACACCTCAAGTTAATGAGTTTCATGATATCGGATGGTGCACACCGGAAGATGCGATGGAGTATCATATGGCTAACCATGAATATCAACAACAAAGGCTTTCACACTATAATCAAGGTTATCAAAGAGGACCCTCTGAATTAGAGGAAACCATGAATCAATTCATGCAATTCTCTTTAGCCATTCAACAAAACCGGGAAACTCAAGATGATCAACTTACCAAATTCTTAACCGAGCAAAATGTAAGTCAAGTCTCAACTTTTCAAAACCCTACGACTTGTGTAGAAACTTGCAATACTACTTCTATAAGGAGTGTAAAAGTGATTGGTGAGGATGTTGGAAAGAAGAGAGTGGAGGAGGAAGTTGATGACAAGGAAGATGTTGTTGAAAAGGATAATATAGAGTATGTAAACATCAAGAAAAATATAGAAGTTGAGTATGAGCTCTCAATGAAGCTACCTTATCCAAGACCTCATAAAAAAGTAGATGATGTGTTAGTCGAAGGAACAAAAATAGAGGATATAATCAAAGAAGTCGTGAATGAGTTAGCAACTTCAAAAGTTGAAAATTTTTCAAAAGAGAATATGGTGGACTTAGAGTTGAAGAAGAGTAGTAATGCAAAGGAGCTTAAACTCTCATTGGAATTACGTCCTCTACAAGTTCCTAATAAAGAAGGGAATGAGATTCATTACTTTCGGCCAATGGAAATGTTTAGCCGTTTGCAAATCACCATCCCATTTTTAGAAGGTTTAGAGTTAAAGCCAAAATGTGTCAAATTCATCAATGATAGGTTCTCACAGAAGAAGAAATTAACGGATAAGGAGGTTATCTCTCTTGAGGAGAGGAAAAACAAATGAAGGAAGAGAGATCGCGAGTTGAAGTGGTGAGAATTAAGGATGAAGAAACCAAACAAGCAAACATTAAATACTTTTGGGGCTTCACATTGGTAAGAAAAGTACCCAGAAAACGAGACAATGGTTGATGATTCAACCATGAACCGTCGAGCCATGCGATGTTAAACGGGGCGCTTCGTGGGAGGTAACCCACACTTCTAATGTTTTATTTTGTTTTGTTTATTTTTATTTCAGGAAATAATAAGGGGACCTTTCTGGTGATAGCTAGGAAGAAGCAATTGATATGGCAATACCCTTTGTGAGTCAACCCTCTCGGGCTTGTTCTGAAACATTGAAGTCAATGTTTAGTTCAAGTTTGGGGGTGGATTTACTCTTTTGCATTTTTTTTCAATTTTCTGTTTATTATTTGTTTGTTCTATCCCCAGTTTAGAATGAGTAGTTCCTACAGCATAATGAAAAGCTCGAGCGAAACAATGAGAATGCCAACAATGGAGCAACATGCATGAAAGTGGTAGTGAGCGGAAATTTTTGAAAAATTATTTTCCCCTTTCTTTTTCAATAAAAGTAACAAGGCAGGTGTCATACCCCAAAATTTGCCCATACCATTTCACTTATTCAAATTCAAAGCTCAAGAACACTTCCATACAATAAAAAATGAAAGAGTTATGATTGGTGCAAGTTGGGCAAAAAAATTTGAGAAAACCATAAAATCCTAATTGGTGAAATTGAAACTTTTAAGCTAATGGGCCCAAGTTGTGGATTTTAAACATGGATATGACTAAAAAAAAAAGGGCCCATAATAATTCATTTATTTTTATTTACTTATTTTATTTTGATTTTATTTAAAATCTAAATAAATCAAGTAAAATATAACAATATTTTGAATTAATTCAAGGAGATTTATTTTCATCCAAGTGGCCCATAAACCATTCCCTAATTATTTTTTTGATCTTTATTTTATTTTATTATGAATTTATTCATTTAAATATAAATAAAATCAAAAAAATAGGGAAATAGTTATGGAATGGATACTCCATATTTGCCTCTTGATTCAGTCAGAATAAAATCAGTTCCTAAAAGCAATAAACACGTGAAAATTGAAATAAGGGAGATTTGGATTGATTGAAGATAAAATCAGAAACTTTCAATATTTCTCCCTAATCAAATTTCAATCTGTTAATTATTAAAGATTTGATTCTTTTGTTCCTAGCCTAATTACATCTCCTATAAAAACGAAGGAAATTGAGATCACAAAAAAAAAATTGGCTGCAAAAGAACCCCACACGGTTTCATAAAGATCGTGGAAAAAGTGACATAGCAAACCGAGTTCTAGGCCAAATCAAGCCATTCCAAGCATCACACGACATTCCTCGATCTCCCCTGAAGCATTCTAGGTCGTCACAAAGCGCTAACACGTCCAGAAATTGGTCCTGCAATTCACGGATTTGAGAAGGGAGGTCTATGGCCTCGCGTGTGAACCGTTGCCAAAAAGGGCTCCTATGTTGCAGAAAATCCACGAAGAAGATGATCTGTTTGGGCGCGATTTTTTTTTTTAATTTACTTAGTAATTTAGTTTCTTATATTATAATCAGTGTCCATACCATTAACAGCTAATATCTCCAGCGCAGTTGGCAAGTAAATCACCTGATTACCCTAAGATCCTTAGTTCGATTCCTACTGAGGACAAATTCTTTTTCCTCAAAATTAAAACCGAGATCCGGTACACTGCTCCAGCACAAGACCACCACGCGTCTTCAACCTTCACTATTGGATTTCCACGAAGTCCAATCTAACGCCCAGGAGGCTGCTTCACTATGGTGGATCTCCTCAAACGACCACACAGTAGTCCACGCGCCCAGCTAAGTCATTCTCCTATTTTATTTTATTTTAATTGGATAAATGCTGTTGTCAATTCTCTTCTTCCTCTTACCATTATTATTTTTTATTTCCTTATTTATTTGTTTTTTAAGAAAACTCTTTTAATATTTTTTCTTTGTTAATGAAAATTAGTTCTTAAATTCTTTTTGTATAAAAAAATATATTTAAAATAAAAATATTTATTTTTATTATTATTGATAATTTTATTTGCTTAAATAATTAGATGTTTAAATTTTTTAATAATTAACTAATTATCAATGTTTTTATTAATTGTTTAAAAATACATATTTAGGTTAGATAATCGAAAACCTATTTTCATCAATTTAATTAATTAGGTTGAAAACCAATAATTAATTAAATCGATTTTGTTACTTTATTCAATTTACGCCCAAATCAGGGTTTGCGAGAATTTGCCCTACACTAAAAAATGTTATTTTTCTGTGTCCTTTTCATGGTTGACTTTTCGAATGCCTTCCGATTACGCGCCACGCCTTTCAGGAAGCTAAGTCCCGATTAATTTTATATCTTATGCAATATTATTTTCCCTTTTATTCTTTTTAAATATTTACTCTGCCCTATTGATGAAAGAATTTCCATACACTCACTGTATTTTCTTTTTCTGTCAATTCTCCGAGGATCAGAGTCAATGCTCAGGGCGACCTCCGACTATCAACCTTCATCAATCGAAGCTAAGTTTCTTTTACACTTTTTTTTCTCTGTAATTTTTAGGTTTAAATTTTACTTCTACCTTTTTCTCATTTTAATTAAATTAATCATGCATTAATCCTAATTAAAATCAACCATACAAAAAATCCAAAAATATTTCTTTTATCTTATTGCAATTTAAATTCCTAGATAAAGTGTATAGGTTGTCAAATTCATGTAAATAGCGTAGTTTACATTTCTCGCACAATCGATGTAATAGCGTAGATTTACTTTCCGCATTTTACATTCCCGCATTTTAATTCCAGTACATATAAAACTGCGTGTATGTCAAAGATAAAAACTGAAGCGTTAGATCACTAACTTCAAAGACAAAAATATCTGAATCAAAACACAATCACACTTGCACCTCTTAGGGTAATCCCTCTGTTACTCTTTTCAAAAATCAAATTCTATTGTTTCAAATGCAAAATCGAACTTTGTTTACATCCGGTAAAAGGAGAATTTTCTAAAGGAAATAGGAAAGGACCTTATAAATTTAGGGTAGATCTCCTAATTGCTTGCTCAAATCAAAACAAACAAATGTCTCATATATCATTGTTTTTCAAAATAAAACTTTCAAAAAAAAAGACAATACTTGGTATATATCCAAACAAGGATCATTACGAAGTTAACGTTCTTTTTTTTAAAACATCCTTCGAAAGGTAAAAACACTTTGTATACATCCGCACAAGGATCATTATAAAGTCAATTTACAAAATGAATTTTAAGACCACATACAAGCATTTCAAGGCAAGACAAATGATTCAAAACAAGTGAGCTAAGCAATTAAGAGCCCATGGATAACCATGGATACAAAGGGTGCTAACACCTTCCCTTTGTATAACCTACCCCCTTACCCAAAATCTCTTAAAGGTCTTTTTCTGTTTCTTTTATAAACCTTTCCTTAATTGGATAAAATAAAAGCCGGTGGCGACTCTTTGATTTTCAAAACACAAAAGCAAAAGAAGAGTCAGTTCGTATCTCTCACACGAGAGGTAGTAAAAAACCGAGGGCACGACAGAACTGGCGACTCTGCTGGGGAATTCAAAAAAACAAAATGTTTTCAAAAGGGGTTACCTTAGAGTTTAGATCACTTCGATGTTTTCAATTGCTTGTCTTAATTGATCTATTTTTCAAAGGTTTGTTTGGGTATTTGCTTGTGTGAAAGATTCTAACCCGAATCTCGAGATACCTTAAGTATGTGACAATAGACCAAGGAAACTGTACGGCATGTACCGATACGGTTAATCTGGTAGTCACCGTTAGTGCGACACTTTGGTTTATACTGATATCCCTTGAAAACGATCAAGGAGTATGTTAGGCTTCCGAAATGTCATTAAACACTAATTTGCCTTAGAACCTTTTAGTTGAACTTGACTTGTGGCCTATTAAGTGACTAGCTTTGAAATTGATCGAAGTTAGTTATCCTCGAGGAATATTTTTGATCGGCCGTCCGAGCGCCGTATTAAGATGTTACCTCCAAGGATCATAGAACCCGAATACTATTCTAGGACAGGTTTTAACCAACTCAACTTCAGTGGGGAGGGTATCACCTATCAACCTCATGCAAGCCTTTAACCTAAGGCTATTTGTTTGATTTGTTTGTGTTTGCCACATGTTTGACATCATGACATCATAAGCATCATAAGCATATCATTTTCTCACTAATCATTTCAAGGATCGAAGAGTTTACCTTTGTTCTGTTTTTACAGGTAATGGCTCCCGCTACCAGAGATTATATCCGGATCAACATCTTGACAGTACCATCTGAACTTAAGGATTTAATATCAGAACTTCCCAGAAATGCTCAATTCACTGAAAAGCACGGTCACCTACTCCATTTAGTTACCTCAAAATTTGAAGAAGACATGATACGGGTCCTTTTCCAGTTCTTTGATCCCGAACATCATTGTTTTACATTTCCTGATTACCAGTTAGTACCCACTTTGGAAGAGTTCTCTGAACTGATTGGGTTACCTGTTCGAGATCAATTACCTTTCACTGGCTTAGAAAAGATTCCAAACCCTGAAATCATTGCTGCTGCCTTACATTTGCGAAAGTCAGAAATCGAGTCCAATTGGGAAACAAAGAGTGGAATCCAAGGTTTGCTTGCTAAGTTCTTAATGGAAAAAGCTCGATTACTACTAAAAAACAGAAGTTACCTAGCTTTTGAGGAAGTTGTGGCTCTTTTGATCTATGGGTTGGTTTTATTCCCTAATCCCGACCAGTTCATAAGTATACACATTATCAACATTTTCCTAACCCGCAACCCGGTATCTACCTTGCTGGGAGACATTCTACATTCTCTACACACTCGTACCATGAAGAAACGAGGAACTCTGTATACCACTACTGGCTAGATGGTTTACATTACACCTTCCCCGATCAGTGTTGAGAAATGAACAAAGGATGCAATGGTCTCGCAGGATTATGTCTTTGTCTCATTCAGATATCCGATGGAACAACTTCTTTCAAAGAGACATTACTATCATTGACCATTGTGGAGATTACCCTAATGTGCCACTCCTTGGCATCAGGGGAGGCATCACTTATAACCCCTCTTTAGCTTTGCGCCAATTCGGATATGCACGAAGAAACAGTCCTCACAACATGATTATCCGTGGCATTGTGTTCGACTACGAAGATGATTCCCAAAGATATCGACGAAGGTTTATACATGCTTGGGACAGTGTCTACAAAGTAGAAAGCAATACTTTAGGACAATGGACCTCTATTCCTATGGAGCCTTACCTCAGATGGGTGCGTGCTCATGCTCAGAAACTCATCATGCCATATCCCGCTATTCTACCTGTGACTGTTGAGCCAGAAGTCGAAGGGAGTGAACCTCGAGTTATTCTACATCCGGACATGCCAACTGACCTGGAAGAGCTGCAGAAATCTTGGGTTCAACTAAGAGAAGAAAGAGACACCTTCAAAGCACACTGTCAAGACTATGAGAGGAAAGTGTAGGAGCTCACCAGACAACTCCAGGAAGAACAGCAGATCAACACGTTCCTAGGTGCGAAGAGAAAGCGTCCATGGGAGGCTTGAGGAATCCTTTATTTTCTTTATTTTGTAAGCCCGAAAGAGGCAAATAAAAGAAAAAAGAAAGAAAGAAAAAATAATAAAAGAAAGAAAAAAAAAATAAATTATTTGACTAATAAATGTTTGTTTCTCTTTTGTTTTAACAAATCTAAATTCTAAGATCCTTGAAAACATTGCATATGCATTTCATTCATAAACATTGCATAACAGGTTCACATGATGGGTTTCTCATCTCCTCGTTGTTTATTTCACGTCAGAAGAGATGGATTCCGAAACAAGCGTCAAGAATCTCGAAGCACAGAACGCCCAAGTTCAGGTAGCAATTCTGGAGCTAGCAAAGGGGCAACAAGAACTGAAAGCCCTGATAATCAAGAAGAAAAAGAAGCCCAAAGGATCTGTAGGCTTAAGTCACCTCGCAAGGAAAGTCAAAATCCCAGTCAAGAGGTCCAAAAAGGCACCGATCCCTGAAATAGTCGGTGAAGGTGATCGAGAAGACAATCACAACAACCAGGGTTCTGCCAAACCCTCCCTCTCTTCTAACGAAGAAGATTATCATTCCGAAGACGAACAGGGTGATGACAAATACCAGCAGTTGGAAGAACGCATGAAAGCTATGGAGATACAAAAAATACCTGGTTTAGACTTCAATGACCTTGGGCTAGTCTCAGATATTGTTATCCCTCCAAAATTCAAAGTTCCTGTCTTTGCAAAGTATGATGGAGTTTCTTGCCCAAAACTACATCTAAGGACCTATGTTAGGAAGATACTACCTCATACAGCAGATAACAAATTGTGGATTCATTTCTTCCAGGAAAGTCTGTCGGGTACACAACTCGAGTGGTACTACCAGCTGGAAAGTACAAAAGTTCACACCTGGGAAGATTTGGCTTCTGCTTTCTACAAACAGTATCAATACAATGCTGACCTTGCACCGACCCGTACTCAACTGCGGGGCATATCTATGGCACCAAAAGAAAGTTTCAAAGGGTATGCACAAAAATGGAGAGATCTGGCTGGAAGGGTTCAACCACCCTTATCTGATCGCGAGCTGGTCGACATGTTCATGGGCACTTTAACTGGCCCTTTCTACAGTCATTTGCCGGGAAGCTCATCATCAGGTTTCACCGACCTGATATTAATTGGAGAGCGTGTCGAAAGCGGTATTCAAAATGGAAAAATTCAAATAGGCTCCTCCTCTGGTACTACAAAGAGGCCCATCAGTGGGAGAAATGAAGTCAATACAATGCACGGTCAGAAAGGTCGCAAAAGTGAGCATCACCAATCTGTAAGGGCTGTTCTGATCTCTGCATCTGCACCTCAAAAAGATCAGCCGCCGAAGTATACGCGTCGACCAGATGCACCAAGAAGAAACTTCACCAGAATCAATATGCCAATCTCTCAAGCATTGCAGCACTTGTTAAAAGCAAATCTGATTACATTGAAAGACCCTCCAAAGAATGTCAACATTTCCTCTCCAAGTTATCGCCCCGATGCAATATGTGCATACCATTCTAACTGTCCAGGACATGACGCAGATCATTGTTGGGCCCTGAAAAATAAAATACAAGACATGATAGATGCTGGGGAAATTGAATTCGATCCTCCAGAGACTCCAAATGTCATCACTGCACCTATGCCAAAGCACGACAAGACCGTTAATGCTATCATAGACACTGTTTACATCTATGATGTGAGAGAATTGTCAACTCCGCTCCTTGAAGTCAAAAGAAAGCTAATCCGAGCTGGTTACTTTCCAGGATGTGACCCTGATTGCTTTTATTGTGCACATCTACCTAATGGTTGTGAGAATCTGAAAATAGGAATTCAAAAGTGGATGGATCGTCGTATCATTATGTTTGAGAGGCTCCCTTCTATGGACGATTTATGCGAAGTCTTTTCAAACGGGATGAGAATAGAGGACGTCTCAGTGGTTTCTAACATACCATTGAAAATCCCTACCAAAGCTCCTTTCAAAATTTCTGCTGCACCCAAAGTGGCATCGGTAATCATTACCAGTCCGACTCCATTTCCATACTCCTTAGACAAAGCTGTCCCGTGGAGTTATGACACTAATGTCTATGTCCATGGAGTTAAGCAAGACACCTCGACTGAAGAGGCCATAAATTTTACTACTCCAAGTGTTGATAATATTGTGGGTACTAGTAAGATTACGAGAAGTGGAAGGATCTTTCTCCAAATGTTGCTACTAATCCAGTCCAAGTACCAGTTCATAATCAAGATATCAACGCTCGAGGCAAAGAGCCGCTAGTTGAACCAGTTCAAGTACCGGTGGAAGTCACTGTTGAAGATCCATCGAAGCAAGAAATGGAGGAAATATTGAAAATCATCTGCAAAAGTGATTACAATATTGTCGAACAACTGGGGCACACTGCTTCAAAGATTCCAATGCTGTCTTTGCTAAAATATTTAGAGGCTCATGCCAAGGACTTGATGAAGTTCCTGAAAGCTGCACATGTACCACAGGAGATTTCTGTCGATCAATTCGAAAATTGTGTTGCCAGTCTAACAGTGAATAACGGTCTCGGTTTCTCTGATGCTGATTTAACCTCTGCTGGGAAAAATCACAATAAAGCCCTGCACATCTCCATTGAATGTAACGGCACTACTCTGTCTCATGTGCTGGTAGACAACGGTTCCTCTTTGAACGTGTTACCAAAAGCAGTACTGGAAAAACTTGACTTCGAAGCAGTTGTGTTACAACCAAGCGATGTTGTGGTAAGAGCCTTCGACGGGTCAACAAGAACAGTGTACGAAAAAGTGAAGCTCCCAATCAGAGTGGGCTCTCAGATCTTTGATTCTACCTTTTACGTAATGGAAATTCACCCAGCATATTCCTATTTACTAGGACGCCCTTGGATACATGGGGCAAATGCTGTAACTTCTACCCTGCATCAGAAGTTAAAGTATCCGATTAAAGGTAAGGTCGTCACAGTTTATGGAGAAGAAGAGTATGTGGTTAGCCATCTGAGCAACTCCAGGTATGTTGAGATGGATGGAGAATTCATCGAAACTCCCTGCCAATCTTTTGAGGTGGCCCCTCCAGATGTCTCTACTGCCAAACATATTTCTGCTACTCCTGCTACAAAAGTAACTCCAACTATGGCTTCTCTCAAAGATGCCAAAGCTGTGATCGAAGAAGGTGGTTGCACAGTATGGGGACAACTCCTCGATGTACCTTACAAGTTCGATAAGCTAGGTTTGGGCTATGCTAATGGAACTCAAAAGAACGATCAAAGTCCTCGTTCTGGAGGATTAATGTCACATTTCATCAGCCAAGGAGTGAACGCTATTGAAGACGATGGAGTGTTCTTGAACCATATTATTCAGCAATATCCAAATGAAGTTCCACCTGTTTCCATGGAAGTTTGGGATACTTTGGGAGAACCAAGCGGCGGGTATGATTTTCTAGTAAAGTACACTGCACCTCAGAGTTCTTTTATTGCCATGGAAGACATTGTCCCAACTGGATGGGGTGATCAATTTGAAGATTGCAAAAGTTTCACAAGTTCCATCGCTGAGCAATATCAAAGTCCACCTAGTCCAAAAGAAGTTTGGGATACACTAGGAGAACCAAGTGGCAAGTATGACTTTATGGTGAAGTATTCTGCTCCCTTGAGCTCGCAGATCGCTATTGAAGACATCACCCCAACTGGATGGGACAATCATTTTGAAGACAATATGACATTCACAAGCCCTGTCGCTCCTGAAGAAGTCTGGGAAACACCAAATAATGAGAATGATTTCCTAATGCAATACACTGCTCCCCAGAATGCACAAGTCTCCCTTGAAGACATCATTCCGACTGGATGGGACGATCTTATCGGGTATCTCGCTCAGTCAACAGAGGTATCTCAGCCTGGGCTCTCGTATCCAGCAGAGTATCTTGCTCACCCTGAAGGATTAACAACTCATTTCTCCACCAAAGAAGTCAATGCTGTGGAAGACGAAGAAGATAACTACAACTGGAACAACTGGATACTCCCTGCTCACAACCATGGATTGAACAACTGGGAAGTTGAGGATGTGATCTCCTTTGATCAGGAGTAAATGCAATTTCCTGTTTTCGTTGTTTATATGTGCAAAGATAAAAATGGTTCCTGTACTATCGAACCATGAACTTGAAAGCCGCGTGCCTTGCCCGAAGCACACTGGTCCTTTTTATAAGGGTTTGTCATATCATGATCATGTTCATTCAATAAAATCATAGGACGTTTGCATATTCAAATTTTGTGATCCTTTTTCTTTCTTTGCTTTATTCATTTTCAAATAGCTATGTGTTCTTACAGACACCCACATAAATGTAGATTCACATTCACTCTGGATCCTGTTGATAACGATTCTGCTTCGAAAATCCGATTTACCAAACTGAGGACGAAAGTGAGGAAGATTGTGAAGTACCAAGGGAACTTGCAAGGCTGTTAGAACAAGAAGAAAAGACTATACAGCCGCATGAAGAACCAATTGGGGTTATCAACTTGGGCAGTGACGAAGAAAAGAAAGAAGTCAAGATAGGGGCTGATCTAGAAGACAGTGTCAAGCAAAGACTGATTCAAATGTTACAAGACTACGTTGAGATATTCGCCTGGTCCTATGAAGATATGCCTGGCCTTGACACAAATATTGTGGTTCATCGCCTGCCGATCAAAGAAGGTAGCACTCCAGTTAAGCAGAAACTGCGGAGCAGTAGGCCCGATATGTCAAAGATGATCAAAGATGAGGTTGAAAATCAATTCAATGCTGGCTTTCTGAAAGTTGTAAGTTATCCTCCTTGGATAGCTAACATCGTGCCTGTACCTAAAAAAGACGGGAAAGTCAGAATGTGTGTAGACTACAGAGATTTAAATCGGGCAAGCCCCAAAGATGATTTCCCTTTACCTCACATCGATGTACTGGTTGACAATACCGCACAATGCAAGGTATTCTCCTTTATGGATGGATTCTCAGGGTACAATCAAATCAAGATGGCGCCCGAAGACATGGAAAAAACAACCTTCACAACACCCTGGGGAACCTTTTGTTACAAAGTAATGCCCTTTGGTTTAAAGAATGCAGGAGCAACATATCAGCGCGCAATGGTAGCTCTGTTCCATGATATGATTCATCAGGAGATAGAGGTTTATGTGGATGATATGATTGCAAAGTCCAACACCGAAGAAGAACATCTGGGTCATCTGCACAAGTTGTTTGACAGACTCAAGAAGTACAGATTGCGACTGAATCCAAACAAATGTACCTTTGGAGTAAGATCCGATAAACTCTTAGGTTTCATCGTCAGTAGCAAAGGTATTGAAGTTGATCCTGCCAAGGTCAAAGCCATTCGAGAAATGCCCATACCCCGTACCGAGAAACAAGTCAGAGGATTCTTGGGACGTCTGAACTACATAGCCAGATTTATTGTTCATATGACTACTACTTGTGTGCCGATCTTCAAACTGTTGAAGAAAGATCAAGTGGAAAGATGGAATGACAAATGCCAGTTAGCCTTTGATAAAATCAAAGAATATCTCCAAAAACCGCCAATCTTATTACCACCAGTGGAAGGAAGACCTCTGATAATGTACCTAACAGTGTTAGAAGATTCAATGGGGTGTGTACTGGGGCAACATGACGAGTCTGGCCGAAAGGAGCATGCAATCTACTATCTTAGCAAAAAGTTTACAGATTGTGAAACAAGATACTCACTGCTCGAGAAAACTTGTTGTGCCTTAGCATGGACGGCTCGCCGACTAAGGCAGTATATGCTAAACCATACCACTTTCTTGATCTCCAAAATGGATCCTATCAAGTATGTGTTCGAAAAACCTGCTCTCTCTGGAAGAATAGCAAGATGGCAAATGATCTTAACAGAGTATGACATCCAGTACACTTCACAAAAAGCGATCAAAGGAAGTGTGGTAGCTGATCATCTGGCTCATCAAGCAGTGGATGATTATCAAGCGTTGAACTTTGACTTCCCAGATGAAGACATTATGCTAGTTACTGACTACAAACAACTAGGACCAGAGGAAGGACCCGAGCCAGGATCCCGATGGACTATGGTTTTTGATGGAGCCTCTAATGCACTTGGCAATGGCATCGGAGCTGTGATCATTTCTCCTACAGGAGGACATACACCATTCACTGCCAGATTATGCTTCAACTGCACTAACAATATAGCCGAGTATGAAGCATGTATTATGGGTCTCAAAGCTGCAATCGATCTAAGAATCAAGTTCTTGGAGGTCTACGGAGACTCGACGCTTGTAATTTATCAAGTCAAAGAGGAATGGGACACGAAGCGCCCGAATCTAATTCCTTACAAAGAATATGTGCTGAGCTTGATTCCTTACTTTGAAGAAATCACTTTTGAACATATCCCGCGCGAAGAAAATCAATTGGCTGATGCCTTAGCTACCATGTCATCCATGTTCAAAGTCAGGTGGGACAATGAGGCACCAATGATCACCATTTACAGACAAGATGAACCAGCCTATTGCAATGAGATTGATACCGAAGGAGTGGAAGAAAAACCATGGTTCCATGAAGTAAAAAGATATCTCGAAGCTCAGGAATACCCTGAAGGGGCATCCATTAACGATAGAAAGTTTCTAAGAAGATTTGCTGCTAAATTCTTTCTAAGTAATAGAATCCTGTACAAACGCAACCATGACTCGACTTTGCTTCGTTGTGTAAACAAGAAGGAAACAGAACAGATTATGGAAGACATACACGATGGTGCTTTCGGTACTCATTCAAGTGGACATACAATGGCTAAAAAGATTCTGAGAGCAGGTTATTACTGGTCTACCATGGAGACAGACTGCCATCATCACTCCAGAACTTGTCACAAATGCCAGATATATGCTGACAAAGTACATGTACCTCCAGTCCCGTTAAACGTCCTGACGGCTCCTTGGCCTTTTGCAATGTGGGGTATTGATATGATTGGAGAAATCAAGCCTACTGCCTCCAACGGACATCGTTTTATCCTGGTCGCTATCGATTACTTCACCAAATGGGTAGAAGCAGCTTCATTTGCTTCTGTCACCAAGAATGTGGTGGCCCGATTTATCAAGCACAATCTCATTTGTCGGTATGGCATCCCTGAAAGGATCATCACAGACAATGGCACAAATTTAAACAACAGAATGATCACCGAACTCTGCACACAGTTCAAGATCAAACATCATAATTCATCTCCATATCGACCAAAGATGAATGGCGCGGTGGAAGCTGCCAACAAGAACATCAAGAAGATCATACAAAAGATGACAGTAACCTACAAAGACTGGCATGAGTTATTACCTTTTGCTCTTCATGGTTATCGCACATCAGCGCGTACTTCAACAGGGGCAACTCCATTTTCCTTAGTCTATGGTATGGATGCAGTTCTTCCAATTGAAATTCAGATTCCTTCCCTAAGGATTATGAAAGAAGCTGATCTAGACGAAGACGATTGGATTCAGACTCGGTTGGACCAGATAAACTTGATTGATGAGAAGAGGCTCGCAACTATTTGTCATGGTCAGTTGTATTAGAAGCGTATGATCAAAGCCTTCAACAAGAAAGTCAAAAGTCAGGCATACCAAACCGGTGATTTGGTTGTCAAACGCATCATCTTACCACAAGGTGACCCCAGAGGCAAGTGGACTCCCACTTACGAGGGACCGTTTGTGATCAAGAAAGTATTCTCCGGCGGAGCCATGTTGCTTACCACTATGGATGGCGAGGATTTCTCACACCCTGTAAACGCGGACATAGTCAAAAAGTACTTCGCTTAAAGAAAAGCTCGCTAAGTTGAAAACCTGAAAGGGCGACTTAGGCAAAAATGAGCGTCTCGGTGGATTGAAAACCTGAAAGGGCGATCCAGGCAAAAATTAGAGACTAAAAAATATAATTATCCCGGTAGGCTGAAAACCTGAAAAGGCAGCCTAGGCAAAAGTTAGGGAATAAAGCGTACGACTATGTCCCGTTTAGCTATCTACTCACCTTCGAGGTTCAACACATCAAAGGCACCGATCAGTCCAATCACTTTCTTCCAACAAGTGAGGGATGAGATACTCAAAGACAGATTGGCAATAGCATAATTGAAACTTGACTGGATTGCTTTCACATAGCTATTTCTCTTTATAAGTACTTTTTAAAGATTTATGACAATTTCCTACTACTAGGATTTTTGTCTCCTTGTACTAATCCGCCTATTATGGCTCTTTTTCAAAAAATCAATGCAGCTCATGCTCAAAATCAACGTTTTCACTTTTTCTGTTTTGAATACGTAAACGTCCCAATGATAATTTTGAATGAACATATGCATTTGAATATGACTGATGTTTATAAGAAAAACAGGAATAGCATTCAGGTAGTGTCCCAATCATCTGGACATCATCCCGAAACCAGTTTCAGAGGAAAATTCCCCAACAGAGATGTATTTCTCAGCAAATTCCTCTATGAGATTTTTCTCTCCAACAAAATGATTCGAGAAATCTTATTCCCCAGCAGGGCTGTTCAAGATCACTATCCCCAGAAGGTGTGGTCTCCACACCAAGGCTTGGTCAAATAGTGCATCGGAGGATTATGCATCTTTCTCATTCCCATTCAAGGGGCATCAAAATCAGAACTTTCAAAATTACCTTCATCCCCAAGCGGTAATCAAAGATCCCTCAACAGAGTACTCTGGTCCGTGAGGAATTTCCCCAGCCGAGTACACTCGAACAAGATAGCAAAAATCATCAACGATCACAATGCTTTCGTTTCCAAAATAGCAAGCAGGGATTTATTTTCCCAACCAGAAGGTTGATACGCTCTAAATTGCATAAATCATACATCATACATCATACATCATACATTATACACAGCATATAATGTTTCATGACAAACACATACATAACATGCACATTTCTCACTTAGTTTGAGAATCTCAACATATACATTACATGCATCATGACATTTCATGTCACTAACTTGATCTTTTTCAGGTGGACGAATATCCTCAGAAAAGTTGTTCTCAATCACATGCAGTGTTCCCCTGAATTCTATTCAGACGAACGTTCCTTTCAGATATAATCAAGCCAAAGATTCATTCTGAAGAGATATTTCTTTTCAAAGCACCTATCAACTAAAAAAAAAGATACCAAGCAACACAGATCTAAGTCGATACCTTGGACGGTTCCTTAATGATCTACCTTTGGATCTAAGTCGATACCTTGGACGGTTCCTTAATGATCTACCTTCAGATCTAAGTCGATACCTTGGACGGTTCCTTAATGATCTACCATCAAAGATCTAAAGCGGAAACCTTGGACGGTTCCTTAATGATCTACCTACAGATCTAAGTCGATACCTTGGACGGTTCCTTAAGACGATCAATCTTCAGATCGAAGTCGATACCTCAGACGGTTCCACAACGATCAACCTTCAAAGATCTAAAGCGGATACCTTAGACGGTTCCACTACGATCAACCTTCAAAGATCTAAAGCTGATACCTCAGACGGTTCCTCATAGATCAACTTTCAAAATCTAAAACGGAAACTTTGGACAGTTCCGTAACAATCAGCCTCCCAGACTTAAAGCGGTAACCTTGGGCGGTTCCGATACGGTCAACGCAGAGGTTTTCAAATCCTTCATCAAGATATAATCAAAGGATTCATTCTGATGAACAAACCATCAATACATTCAATAGATGGCATCTGAAAGCCCATCTCAGGTAATGTTATGATCTGCCAACAACATCTCTCAGACAATACTCAAATGCAATTTCCAACATCACTCCGATGGAGGTAAGTGCAAATTTTCAGGGCATCTAAAATATTCAATCATCTTCTACCTTCAGATTCCAAACAGTCTCTTCAGGTTTAAGAAGATTGAATAGGGGCAACTGTTATACCCCAAAATTTGCCCGCATCTTTTTCAGAAAGAAGGCAACAGACTTCTGTCTAAAAATTGGGAGTTTCATATAATCTTGGATTTTATTTCATAAATATCCTGATTTCATGAATACTCGATTTTTAGAATTTTTTCTTATACGGTATTTTGGTTCGCTGTTGAATTTATTCTTACGCAAACGCCAATTACTATTTATCATTTCACACACGCTGTTTATTTGAGATTTATTTGCAGATAAATAGCACTAACGCAATTGGTACAGAATTAAATCTTTTTGCAGGCGCAAAGTCCAGGGATTCAGACTGTATTGGTAACGAGTAAATTATTATTAATTTTTTTTTCCCACTAATTTTTGTACTATATTCTATTATTTTCAAAATAT
Organism: Vicia villosa; assembly: GCF_029867415.1. Lineage (NCBI taxonomy): Eukaryota > Viridiplantae > Streptophyta > Magnoliopsida > Fabales > Fabaceae > Vicia > Vicia villosa. Next base: position 373,193 of record NW_026705701.1, read on the forward strand.
TTTCCTTTCTTTTCAAATCTCTTTCTTTCAAAATCAAATCCTAACTTTATTCTACACATCTCTCTTTTTCAAACCCTATCATACACTTTCTTTCAAATCCTACTACCACTCAAATTTTCCTTTTTGTACGGAATCACTTCATTCCCCAACGTCTCTATCCTTCTTTTCACTCTATAAATACCTCTCATTTTTTTTATAAAATCTCACATCAAATTTCAACTTATCTCTCAAATTTCTACCTCATATTCATTCTCTCTTCTTCCCGGGCAAAAATGGCGAAGTGGATGGATACGTGTTTTCTTATGGTCATCACCGTCGTGGTGGTGATCATGTCTTTCTTCTGTCTGCATAGTCCTGAGAAATGCGGACCTGCGATGTTTACACTTCCGATTATCTATATGCTGTTGTTTATAGCATGGATTTTTAATCGCCATTTTTAAAGTTTGTCGTATCTTTTGTTCTCAAATAATGTACCGTTTATTTGTTGTACTGTTCATTATATTATGTAATATTTGTACTCTCAGTATTAAATGTCGTACTATTTGTCGTACTGTAGTTTAATTATCCAGATAATATTTTGTGTGTTTTCTGCCAGTTAAATATTTTTCTGTGCATTAAATGTTTTTCAAGGTTATTATCGGTAATTTCGTTCGCGTACAGTATATATTATTTATTTATTATATCTGTGTTTTCTCTAACAACTCATGTAAGTAAATTTTCACCATTAACACAACAAAAAAAACAAAAAGAAAAAATTAACTTTAACTGTTGAATTTTCACTTTAACTGCTACGTTAATGCCTGAACAGTCAGTTGACAGTCAAACTTGCTGACAGTGCAATTCTCCGTGTTTTGTACCATCAATCAAATCAATCTTTTTGCATTTCAAATTTCCAAGATTTTTGTTCTAGAAGTCTTCTGAACATCACATGATCAACAGAAACTCAGCACTGCACAAAAATCAGGTACGCTCAACTGTCTCCTACACGAATAGTCCTTAACTAGGGTTTTTGTTTTTTTCAGGAGAACAAGTTTTTTGAGACCTCAAATGGATTTCATGGACCTCCATATATCTCAAAGTACCACCATACAAATTTTCAAACTTCAATTCGCTCAGACGCACAGTCAGCAGCTCAAACAGTCAACAGACGACCAGTTTGACCAAAAAGTCAACAGACAGTCATAAATGAATTTTTTTTGTCAACATCCATATTTTGTCAAAAGATTCATCATTTGATCATTGGCTGATCATAATTCATCAAGGAAAGATCAAAAATCAACAAAACCCTAAGTTTCAAAATTAGGGTTTTCTCCTAAAAAGTCAACTGAACTTTGACTGACCATAACTCTCTCCTCATTCATTCAAAAAATTCCAACCAAAGCTTGTTTTGAAGGAAATTCAATTATCTTTCAAATGCAATTGGTCCCATGGTCATTGGATTCACCATTTGAAAAATATGAGCTCAGACATTACAGGTCATTTTCAAAGTCAACAAAAAGTGGTTTTTTGTCAAAGGCCATAACATCAAGATAACTTCTCCAAATGAAAAAAAGTTTCCAAAGTGGCTTGTAGAGGACATCTTGAGGTTTCTAAAAAGTACAAGAACTCCTTCATATGATAAAAATTGAGGGATTTATGCCTTGTTGAAGTTGGCTATTTTTTGGGAAAATGCATGAAATCAACATTGATCAAAAATGTTTTTTTTCCAAAAGGGGCCAAGTTTACATGATCCAAACATGTTCCCAACAATGCTAAGGGCCTCCCATGACCAACCTAAGGCCCATAACATTTTATTTCTTTTTGGTTTAATTTTATTACATTTAAGATTAAATTGAAAAGAAATGGTGCAAGATAATGTTATGTAGCTTTGATCTTAAGCATGAGTCACCAAGAATCATTCAAAGCTCTGCCCCAAAGAGATGGTACAGCAGGAGGTTGAAGAAAAACAAGCCATGGTTGCTTGAATTCAAAGCTATATATTATTTAAAAAGTCAAAAATTCAACAAAGCACTTAATGCATGTTAGCTTAAGATTTAAGTCCCTCCATGGCTTATAAATGGAGTAGAACATTTCAGTAGCAAAGGACACAAATTCAGAACCATACTCTTGCTTGTATCACTCTTGTAAACAACTTGAAATATTGGAAAAAATTGAAATTCGAATTTTAATTTTAAGCTCAATTCAACCCAAACTAAATACTCAAACACGTTCCTCAAACATCCCTGAATCTATCCCAATCGTTTTCAGCAAGCAAAACCTCAAAAAACACGCATCTAAAGCTCACGGTTTGTTCAAACATAAATCACCTCATATCTGATCATTCATGCATGTTTAACAAGATGTAGACATATATTTGAGTTTAGTTTGATGTACTGATCGTTTCTGGAAGTTTAATTGAGATTTGGGTGCTTGTACACGAAACCACCATTTTAGGGTTCTTGATCTCAAAATTAGGGCTTCTCGAATTAGGCAAAATTACAGGTTCAAAGAGGTCTCATTGAATTCGTATGAACCAGACGAATTGAACCATGACATCGCGCCAAATTTCTTTTACGTTTTGCTTGTATTCGTTATTTTGCAGGTGTAATAGATTGGAGCTTCTTACACCACCTACAAATGAACGGTGTAAAAGAGCATTTCGGATGAAGAAGACAAGACATGGCGTCCTCTGGTTAGCCAGAGCGCGCACGTTTTTATTTTTTTAAATTTTCTGATTCTGTGTTTTGCAGCGTAGGAACAAGCCATGTGTCATGCGTCCATGTCCATCAGATCAATCTGATCACTCCATCCAACGCATATGCTTCACCAGTCCATACCATGGACTCTCTCATCCACCACACGTGATCATATTATTATATTTTTATTTTATTTAGTTTTCTTTGCAAAATTAATTTAAAATAGTTTAAAAAATCAAAAAAATATAATAAAGATATTTTTAGGCTTATAAAATAATCTATTATTTTTTGACATAAAAATATTTTATTTTTCTTAATAATTAAAATATTTTGTTTAATTAATTAGTATATATTTTTATATTTGCTTTTTAATTATTTCAACCAATCAAAAAATCAGAAAAAATTTGTTCTTTTTTATTAAATTTAGTTTATATATATTAGACTAATTTTGTACATATTTAGAATATTTTTCTCTTTAAGTTTTAATTATTTGTGTAATTATTTATATAATTATATGTTAATTAACTTAATGATTTCAAAAACAATGTCAAAAATCCAAAAAAATTAGTTTTATTTTAAAATTAATTAACAAGCAATATGAATATATTTTAAACTTAATTTTTAGGTTTAAATTTTACTTCTACCTTTTTCTCATTTTAATTAAATTAATCATGCATTAATCCTAATTAAAATCAACCATACAAAAAATCCAAAAATATTTCTTTTATCTTATTGCAATTTAAATTTCTAGATAAAGTGTATAGGTTGTCAAATTCATGTAAATAGCGTAGTTTACATTTCTCGCACAATCGATGTAATAGCGTAGATTTACTTTCCGCATTTTACATTCCCGCATTTTTATTCCAGTACATATAAAACTGCGTGTATGTCAAAGATAAAAACTGAAGCGTTAGATCACTAACTTCAAAGACAAAAATATCTGAATCAAAACACAATCACACTTGCACCTCTTAGGGTAATCCCTCTGTTACTCTTTTCAAAAATCAAATTCTATTGTTTCAAATGCAAAATCGAACTTTGTTTACATCCGGTAAAAGGAGAATTTTCTAAAGGAAATAGGAAAGGACCTTATAAATTTAGGGTAGATCTCCTAATTGCTTGCTCAAAGCAAAACAAACAAATGTCTCATATATCATTGTTTTTCAAAATAAAACTTTCAAAAAAAAAAGACAATACTTGGTATATATCCAAACAAGGATCATTACGAAGTTAACGTTCTTTTTTTCAAAACATCCTTCGAAAGGTAAAAACACTTTGTATACATCCGCACAAGGATCATTATAAAGTCAATTTACAAAATGAATTTTAAGACCACATACAAGAATTTCAAGGCAAGACAAATGATTCAAAACAAGTGAGCTAAGCAATTAAGAGCCCATGGATAACCATGGATACAAAGGGTGCTAACACCTTCCCTTTGTATAACCTACCCCCTTACCCAAAATCTCTTAAAGGTCTTTTTCTGTTTCTTTTATAAACCTTTCCTTAATTGGATAAAATAAAAGTCGGTGGTGACTCTCTGATTTTCAAAACACAAAAGCAAAAGAAGAGTCAGTTCGTATCTCTCACACGAGAGGTAGTAAAAAACCGAGCGCACGACAAGACCCTTTCACCCTGGAAGGCTAAAAGAATTATTTTCTACATTATTAAGGTAATTGCCCCTAATTGCTTGCTATGGCTAAAAACTTTTTTTCCATATTCTTTCTCATAAACCTTCAAAATGGCTACGCTCATTTACGAGCTAAAGTCCATATTCACTTCTTCTACATTTCTGAATGAAAAGGAGCAAAGCAATTAAGAGCCCATGGAATACCATGGATGCAAAGGGTGCCTTACACCTTCCCTTTGCATAATTACCCCCCGAACCCTGTTTTTTATTTAAAAGTTTTTTCCTGTTCTTTTAGCCTTTCTAATATTTGGATAAAATAAAAGTCGGTGGCGTAGCATGCTTAACCGCGACATTTCAAATAAAGTCAGTTCACCGTATTACAGAACTGGCGACTCTGCTGGGGAGAATTTTCTTATAAAAGAGGGGTTACCTTAAAAGCTTAGGATTCACTTAAATGTTTTCTATTGTTTGCTTTGTTTGCTTTATTTTTCAGGGCTGTTTTGGGAATTAACTGAAGGACGAATCCTACACCCGGATTCAAGTACACCTAAGATAGGAAGTGGCATAGTCATGGCGACCTCCTTCATTTATGTGGAGGATTGGTCAATATGAGAGTTCACGCTTAAGTTAGGCCTCTATGGGTGTTTGCATGCTTCTCTTGTATGAGGGAGGTTCGTGCGGATGTCCGTGGGTGAGTCGGAGCTTAAGGACTTTTAGTTACCTTTAACCCATCTTGACTTTTAGGAACGTAGTGGGGGGACTAATCTTGATGTATGTTGAGAGCATAGTCGCTACCCGATACTACAGCTCAGATAGGTTCTTTCTCAAAGTATCATTGCATGGTATGTATGTATCATGTTCGAGGGTGCTTTAGGAGGGCTGACAATTCTGGGTAACTCGGTAGAACCCGTTGCTGATATCATCCTTATCCTTAGAAATACCTTTGGGGAAGGGTATCTCACATGATCTAAACTCCATGCAAGACAAGCCTAAGGAAATTGTGTGACTTGTGTGACTTGTTTGTTATTTGACCCTTTTGATTTCCTTGCAGGTTTTTCTTGTAGGACTTCTTTGTCCTTACTATCTCACGCTGTGCATAATGAATTGCATTCGCATAACATCATGACATCATAACATATCATATTAACTAACCCTTTCAAGGATCTTAGGAATTTAGGGCGCGCAATTTCAGGTGCTCTTATCAAGGACTGAAGGCCTATCTAAGGGGCAAGAGGATTTATTTTCCTCTAGCCACATGCCTTCCAATTTAGAGACTCAGTACCTATCAAGGGGCAAGAGGATTTATTTTCCTCTAGCCATGTATCTTCAAATTCAGAAGTATCCCGAATCAGAGGCGATGGCCCACTCGATATGGTGAGCTTGATTCTTAAAGAAGGACGCTTAAAAACGAAAGCCAAGGCTCTTCAGATGAAGCTGTGACTGACTAAATCTCTAATGTTGCTAACTAAATTCCTAAGGATCCTTGAAAATATTGCATAACAGGTTTCTTACAATAGGTCTCTCATCCGTCCTCGCTGTTTATTTCAGCATCATGAATCTCGAACAATCAGTTAAGGATCTCCAAGCTCAAAACACTGAGTTCCAAGCCTTGATTTTGAATTTGTCCAAGGGGCAAGAAGAGTTGAAAGCTATGCTGACTAAAAAGAATAAGAAGAAGGGGAAGAAGACTCAGGTGAAAAAGCTTAGACCGATCTTGCAACTCAGGGATGCCGAAGCCTCTGAAGACAGTGGCGGGGATGAGCAAGATGATGATGCTAGTATCAAGACTGAGGCAAAAAGTAACCATGATTCTGCCAAGCCTTCTGAAGAAGAAGAGGACTATTACCATGAGAACGAACATCCTGATGACAAATACAAGTTGCTGGAGGAACGTATGAAAGCCATGGAAATTCAGAAGATACGTGGGCTGGATTTCGAAGAGCTAGGACTCGTCTCTAGAGTTGTTATACCTCCGAAATTCAAAATTCCAATTTTTGCAAAATACGATGGAGTCTCTTGTCCTAAGCTGCACTTGAGGTCTTATGTAAGGAAGATTCAACCTCATACTACCGATAAGAAGCTATGGATCCACTTTTTCCAAGAAAGCCTATCAGGAACACAACTCGAATGGTACTATCAACTGGAGGGTACCAACATCCGTACCTGGGAAGATTTGATTGTGGCTTTCTATAAGCAATACCAATATAATTCCGACCTCGCACCAAATCGCATGCAACTACAAAGCATGTCTATGAGACCCGAGGAAAGTTTCAAGGAGTATGCTAAAAAATGGAGAGATCTAGCTGGAAGAGTCAAACCCTCCTTAGCTGATAGAGAATTGGTCGATATGTTTATGAGTCCACTGACTGGTCCTTTCTATAGTCATTTGCTGGGAAGTTCATCATCTGGATTCACTGAACTCATACTGATTGGGGAACGTGTCGAGAGTGGCATTCGAAGTGGTAAGATTCAAGTGGCTACATCCTCAGGTACTACAAAGAAGCATTTCAATGGGAGGTCAGATTCCAATGCTGTGTATGGGCAGAAAAGGATAAACCATGATCAATCTATTGGGGCAGTTCTGAGCTCCACACCGGCGCCTCAACAAGGTCATCAAAACAAACAAGATACACCCAGACGTCAATTCACAAAGATCAATATGTCGCTAGCTCAAGCCTTACAACATCTGCTAAAGGCAAATTTGATCACCCTGAGGGATCCTCCTAAGAATCCTAACACCTATGCTCCTAGTTAAAAGCCCAACGCGAGGTGCACATATCATTCTAATAGTCCTGGCCACGACACAGAGAATTGTTGGCCGTTGAAGAATAAGATCCAAGATATGATCGACGCTGGTGAAATTGAGTTCGATCCTCCTGCAACTCCTAATGTGATCACTGCTCCCATGCCTAATCACAACAAGATTGCTAATGCTGTGGATGGCTAGAAAGATAGACTTTGAGATCATTAGATTTACTTTCATTTGCAATTTCTTTCCTGTTTGTTTAAACATTCGACTTGTGATAGACATTATCTGTTTTAATAATCATCATCAGTGCATTGCATACGTTTGTCTTGAATAAATTATTTCGCTATCACTCATTTTAAATTATGTCTTTACTTTGCATATGTTTTGTGTCCATTCAACTCCTGCTAAGCTGTAAGCCTTTTAAGGGAGGATGACGAAAACGATACCGCAACCTCATACATTATGCTTTTGAGCGGACTATGCTGACGATGTACAGGCATTGTTTCAATTCCTAAACAGTGGAGATATAAGGATGTTAATCCCTCGTCAACCCCTTTGAGCCTAAGAAGTCGAAGTTTCTTTCTTGTGCAATTTTAAAACCCTTAATCATAACATGGGGCAGGGTAGTTACTCAGTTAACTCAATTGTACTAGCTGTTGTTTATACAAATAATGATGGGTTCCCGCAGCCATTAAGTCAGGCAGTCAATGTCCACCAAAAAGAAAAAAGTTGTTAAGTCAAAACCTATGAAGGAGACTTATCGAAAATTGAAACATCCCGCTGACTGTAATCTCAAAATAAACAGTTCAGGCAAAAGTTAGGGATAACAAAGCCAAAAAGGAGGTTGCTAAAAATCCTCGACAAAAGAAGACATTTCAAAAGAGGTCACTTCAAATCCTCGATCAAAGCAAAAATAATTACAAAGAAGGATGACTGACTGTCTAAATAAACTTCTGGTGCTTCGACCACCATCAAATATCAATGTTGATACCTCAAGCTTTGCAAAAACTGAAACGCAAAGTTAACTGAGCATAGGATCGAAGAACATCATGAAGATGGGGATGGGTATAAATAAATTTTTGAGCCATTATACTTTGTTTCTTAAACCTTGAACCAAGCCACGTTACAACCCTTGAAAGTCCTAACTGAAGCATGGTTAGTTCGAAAGCATACTGTCATCAAAAAGGTATCCCGACTCCTTAAGGTTTGCCATAAATGCTAAGTTGACATCTTGTTTTACAAAAATCATGTTTTATAGATATCACGCTTTTACATCTCATGTTTTAATGTTTTTCAAAAAAAAAAAACTCAAGACAGACGTATGCATTGCATCTCATGAATTCATTATTAAACATATTTTGCTACATAATTTCAAATATTAGCATCAAAATAAATTTAAACAGGGTATGGCTAATGACTCAAAGTTATCTCGACAGACAAAAACATTTCAGAAGCATCGCCTCCTATGTATACAAGGGGCATGGCACGCTTTGTCCGATCAATCTGGGGAAATCAAGTCAAGATTCGAAGAGTCTCTTAGATGCCAAACAATCAAAGGCATACATCCCAAATGGATTTCAAACTATTTCCCGATCAATCAGGGGCATCATCCTAAGTTTACGATTACTAGGGGCATGTCGCCCATAGTGCACATCTCATAAAGTCCTCGCGAGGCGAATCTTTCCAAGGTTCCTACTAACAGGGACAAATCTATGCGAGTCCAGTTGATACTTCGATCAATATTCATTGGTACTCCCTCCGTCCCAAATTATAAGAGAAAAACACTTTTTAGATTCATTGAAGAATTAATGTATCTGGTCTTTATATAGACCAAATACATTAATTATTCAATGAATCTAAAAAATAATTTTCTCTTATAATTTGGGACAGAGGGAGTATATTCTAATCAACACAAATCCAGGAATGGTAGTTACTAAAGTTCTGGGGGCAACATTCAAGACCTCCATGCCTTACCACAACTCCGATTTCACAAGATCATATCCCCACAGAGTAATCCTCAAGAAGATATCTTCAAACATACTCGTCCAACAAAAGACATAGCTCCTCAACAGAGTTTACCTCTTCAACATTGCCGGTTCCCCGGCACCTTTCTCTTCTCCAACATGGTTTACTAAATACTTTTTGTCCCAAATCAGGGTACATCAAGTTACTGATCATCCCCAAGCAAGAATCATAAATCCCCAGCTGAGCATCTTCAAAACAAGATCAGGCATCAAAATCACAAAGACATAGAGATTTATTTTCTCAATCAAAACAACATAAATCATGTTCATATATCATATATCATAGTGAATTCATAACATACATACGTCTCATGGCATATGCATACGTTCTCATTCATTTCAAAAATTACAATACATGCATCACGACATTGCATAAAACTAATGTTTCTTTTGCAGTCTACTTCTACAATCAAATAAATATTATCTTCCAAATATAGTTCAAAAATAATCAAGACAAAGATTTAGTTCTGATACTTAATTTTGGATATCTTCCAGAGATAGTTCAGAGATAATCAAGACAGAGATTTAGTTCTGATACTTAGTTCCGGGTATTCTCCAGAGATAGTTCAGAGATAATCAAGACAGAGATTTAGTTCTGATACTTAATTTTGGATATCTTCCAAAGATAGTTCAGAGATAATCAAGAAAGAGATTTACTTCTGGCACTTAATTTTGGATATCCTCCAGAGATAGTTCAGAAATGATCAAGATAGAGATTTAATTCTGATACTTAGTTCCGGGTATTCTCCAAAGATAGTTCAGTGATAATAAAGACAACGATTTAGTTCTGACACTTATTTTCGAGCATTCTCCATGAATAGTTCAAAGATAATCAAGAGACAAAGATCAAATTTCATCATCACGAACGGTGTGGACACGATCAACTGTTTCTAAAGTCTAATTCAGTTACTATGAACAGTGCTGACACGACAAGAGATCTAATTCTATCATCACGAACGGTGTAGACACGATCATCTTTCCAAGATCTAATTCAGGTATTACGAATGGTACTGACACGATCAACTCTCAGAGATCTAATTCCATCATCACGAACGGTGTGGACACGATCAACTGTTTCTAAAGTCTAATTCAGTTACTACGAACGGTGCTGACACGACAAGAGATCTAATTCTATCATCACGAGCGGTATAGACACGATCACCTTTCCAAGATCTAATTCAGGTATTACAAACGGTACTAACACGATCAACTCTCAGAGATCTAATTCCATCATCACGAACGGTGTAGACACGATCAACTATTTCTAAAGTCTAATTCAGTTACTACGAACGGTGCTGACACGACAAGAGATCTAATTCTATCATCACGAACGGTGTAGACACGATCATCTTTCCGAGATCTAATTCAGGTATTACGAACGGTACTGACACGATCAACTCTCAAAGATCTAATTCGTCTACTACGAACAGTAATGACACGATCAACACTCAAACAACTACTTCTCAAACACTTCAAACATAATCTAATGCATGCTCAACTAGATGGCATCTTTAAGCCCATCCCCATCATACACCTGGATGGCATCTTCAAGCCCATCTCCAACAAAAGTCCCTTCCTCATCAGCTAGGGCAAATTCCTGGGTATTCTAGTGTTCAATCCTCTTCTACCTTCAGATACCGACTGGTATACAAACCAGTCTACATCTTCAGATATAAGAAGATTGAACAGGGGCAGCTGTCATACCCCAAAATTTGCCCATACCATTTCACTTATTCAAATTCAAAGCTCAAGAACACTTCCATACAATAAAAAATGAAAGAGTTATGATTGGTGCAAGTTGGGCAAAAAAATTTGAGAAAACCATAAAATCCTAATTGGTGAAATTGAAACTTTTAAGCTAATGGGCCCAAGTTGTGGATTTTAAACATGGATATGACTAAAAAAAAAAGGGCCCATAATAATTCATTTATTTTTATTTACTTATTTTATTTTGATTTTATTTAAAATCTAAATAAATCAAGTAAAATATAACAATATTTTGAATTAATTCAAGGAGATTTATTTTCATCCAAGTGGCCCATAAACCATTCCCTAATTATTTTTTTGATCTTTATTTTATTTTATTATGAATTTATTCATTTAAATATAAATAAAATCAAAAAAATAGGGAAATAGTTATGGAATGGATACTCCATATTTGCCTCTTGATTCAGTCAGAATAAAATCAGTTCCTAAAAGCAATAAACACGTGAAAATTGAAATAAGGGAGATTTGGATTGATTGAAGATAAAATCAGAAACTTTCAATATTTCTCCCTAATCAAATTTCAATCTGTTAATTATTAAAGATTTGATTCTTTTGTTCCTAGCCTAATTACATCTCCTATAAAAACGAAGGAAATTGAGATCACAAAAAAAAAATTGGCTGCAAAAGAACCCCACACGGTTTCATAAAGATCGTGGAAAAAGTGACATAGCAAACCGAGTTCTAGGCCAAATCAAGCCATTCCAAGCATCACACGACATTCCTCGATCTCCCCTGAAGCATTCTAGGTCGTCACAAAGCGCTAACACGTCCAGAAATTGGTCCTGCAATTCACGGATTTGAGAAGGGAGGTCTATGGCCTCGCGTGTGAACCGTTGCCAAAAAGGGCTCCTATGTTGCAGAAAATCCACGAAGAAGATGATCTGTTTGGGCGCGATTTTTTTTTTAATTTACTTAGTAATTTAGTTTCTTATATTATAATCAGTGTCCATACCATTAACAGCTAATATCTCCAGCGCAGTTGGCAAGTAAATCACCTGATTACCCTAAGATCCTTAGTTCGATTCCTACTGAGGACAAATTCTTTTTCCTCAAAATTAAAACCGAGATCCGGTACACTGCTCCAGCACAAGACCACCACGCGTCTTCAACCTTCACTATTGGATTTCCACGAAGTCCAATCTAACGCCCAGGAGGCTGCTTCACTATGGTGGATCTCCTCAAACGACCACACAGTAGTCCACGCGCCCAGCTAAGTCATTCTCCTATTTTATTTTATTTTAATTGGATAAATGTTGTTGTCAATTCTCTTCTTCCTCTTACCATTATTATTTTTTATTTCCTTATTTATTTGTTTTTTAAGAAAACTCTTTTAATATTTTTTCTTTGTTAATGAAAATTAGTTCTTAAATTCTTTTTGTATAAAAAAATATATTTAAAATAAAAATATTTATTTTTATTATTATTGATAATTTTATTTGCTTAAATAATTAGATGTTTAAATTTTTTAATAATTAACTAATTATCAATGTTTTTATTAATTGTTTAAAAATACATATTTAGGTTAGATAATCGAAAACCTATTTTCATCAATTTAATTAATTAGGTTGAAAACCAATAATTAATTAAATCGATTTTGTTACTTTATTCAATTTACGCCCGAATCAGGGTTTGCGAGAATTTGCCCTACACTAAAAAATGTTATTTTTTTGTGTCCTTTTCATGGTTGACTTTTCGAATGCCTTCCGATTACGCGCCACGCCTTTCAGGAAGCTAAGTCCTGATTAATTTTATATCTTATGCAATATTATTTTCCCCTTTATTCTTTTTAAATATTTACTCTGCCCTATTGATGAAAGAATTTCCATACACTCACTGTATTTTCTTTTTCTGTCAATTCTCCGAGGATCAGAGTCAATGCTCAGGGCGACCTCCGACTATCAACCTTCATCAATCGAAGCTAAGTTTCTTTTACACTTTTTTTTCTCTGTATTTTTTATATTTTTGATTAGGGTTAACCCTAATTGTCAATGAATTGATAATGCACTCACCCCTTCGTATTTTTTCCTTTTGTCAATTTTCCAGGGTTTGCCAACCGCCAAAGCTCAAATAGTCGGTAACCCTAGAACTCTGACCTCTTTTATTTTTATGCCTAATTATTACTTATGCCAAACCCGCTGGTTTCTTATTCCCCTCCCCCATTATTATGTATCTATTCCTGGCTTGTATTGGTTGGCCTTTTAAAGGCACTTAAACTGTATAATATTAATTGTTGTGGTGAGTAATTTAGGGAGTGCAACTATGAACTGAATTAGAGTCACTTAATTACAAGATAACATATTTTGAATTGAATCACGTGATTGTTGCACCCACGCACGCTTTTGTGGTAACCCCTCTTGTTGCCTTGTTGCCTGTTTCCTGTTGCCTTGTGTTTTTTCTGCAGAATAGTCATGTCCCTCGAATACGAGGATACCTCAGCCATGTCGCCTCGATTAAAGATCATGAGTCCCTAATGATGCTGCCTTCGATACACAATATGATCTCGTCCCTCGGAAGTTGCCTACAAAAGGCTGAGGTATCCTCTGGCTGCCTACGAAAGGCTATTCTGGTCCTTCCCTTAGACTACCTGCCTTTCTATGGCATGGGACAGTCTTATGGCGAACGACATTGCGACGACCCTTCAACCTCCAAATGAAAGGCTTCCTGCCCTCTTATGGCATGGATAGATCCTTTCACCCTGGAAGGCTAAAAGAATTATTTTCTACATTATTAAGGTAATTGCCCCTAATTGCCTTGCTCTGGCTAAAAACTTTTTTTCCATATTCTTTCTCATAAACCTTTAAAATGGCTACGCTCATTTCCGAGCTAAAGTCCATATTCACTTCTTCTACATTTCTGAACGAAAAGAAGCAAAGCAATTAAGAGCCCATGGAAAACCATGGATGCAAAGGGTGCCTTACACCTTCCCTTTGCATTTACCCCCCGAACCCTGTTTTTTATTTAAAAGGTTTTTCCTGTTCTTTTAGCCTTTCTAATATTTGGATAAAATAAAAGTCGGTGGCGACTCATGCTTAACCGCGACATTTCAAATAAAGTCAGTTCACCGTATTACAGCAGGTATGAATTTTCGAACTCTGACTCTTATTGTGTGCATGAAACTTAGGTTGTTAGTAAATACCACTAGAAGTTCTTTATGGTACACAATTTTTGTTGGATCAACTTAGCCTTAACAATTGTGAGGAAAGCTTTCCATTGTTTACTATATGCAGAAGACCATCGATTACTTCGACATGTTTGTATTTTGCTAAACCATTTGTCGCATCGTTTTGTGAAAATCTATGAAAATGACTTAGGCACTTGTTTGAAATTGAGAGTTTCTTTGAGCCTATTCCATCTTAAAGCTTATTTTTTCTGTGAGAGTGTGATCCTTTGCTAACCATTCTTTGAGACTGAGGTCAAGATATATATCATAATATGCACCAAGAAAAACATCTGGTGAGTTCTTGATCTCAATAAAAAGTTTTGTTCTGGACCATCAACCATAAAATTTGGTGATGTGTTTTCTCTTTTACCTTTATAGAAAGTAGGGGAGCATTCATTGAATCTGAATACAGGTTGATCTCTAAGTTGGCGAGATTCATAATCAAAAGAAGAGTAAGTATAGGTGGTGTTTTGCAAAGAACAAAAGAAATTCGTAGCTTGAGAATAAAGAAAAACAAAAGAAAGACAATGTTGGAACCTAGAAAGTTGGAAAAAAAAAAGAAGGAAAACGTTTGAAGAAAAGAAAAGAAAATATCGAGCTACGAAGGAAAAGATGAACGGGTAAGAAAGTTAATGGCCTAGAGAAAAAGGAATGAGACGTGATTAGGATGCTTCCCTAGAATAGGAACAACCTTTGAATATCTTCTTTTCTTTGAATCTAAACCACATTACAACCCTATAAAGACCTTCAGATTCTCAGATTTCACAGGACTTGATGCTAACAATACGGTGAACTTATGATATGAATACTTGTTGAATTAATTGTTTGGATGAGTGTTCTAACCCCTCTTTATTCATCATATTTTCTGATGAGAGTGATTAATGCTGATTCAACTGCGGTTGTGGAGGTAATTTTCGTTCAAAATTTGTTTCATGTTCATGTTCTGAGCTTCTAGGGAGATGAAGAATATCTGAATTGATCACTTATTTGAGCCATTTCAGAAACTCTTTGAAAAACTTGTTGCATGGTTGTTGCTATATGTTGTTGTCTTCACTGAGGTGAGTAATTTTGTTTAGGGACAAACAAAACTCTAAGTTGGGGAGAGTTTGTTAGGAGTGAATTATTAGTATTTTCATATGTTAAAATAACTACCGTTTGATCTAAAGTCGAGCTTATTGTATGATTTTTAGTGATTTTATGGTTAGAATTGAACTCTAGAAGTTTGATGCTAATTGTAGAGCAAATTGAATCACTTTGGATGTTATTTGTGCGGGTATTAAGGCTGGAAGGCGTAAGGATACTGGAGACGCAAAATCACAAAGAAGTGGGATAAAGAAGAGGCCGAGCCGCAGCAAAACTGGGCGAGACGCGCCAAACCTTCAGGTCCCAGTTCGCGCCTCGCTAACCCGTGCCGCGCCGCGGAAGCTTCGTAAAAAGAAACTTTGTTATAAAAAGAAGCCCTAATCCTCATAAGTGAAAGATCTTGGGAGCAAAATTTAGAGAGCATTCATATTCCAGAGCTGAAAACAACATTCGAGGGAGAATTCAGCATCAATCGAAGACATTCCCTTGATCAAGATGAATCCATCTATGAAGTTTTGTGTGTTCTTCATGTCTATGGAGAGCTAAACCCCATTGTGTTGAGTTTAAGGTAGTAGTTAACCTATGAAGATGCAATAACTTTGATTAATCCCGGTGAACAATTGTTTAAGTTTTATTATCTATAAAGAACTTTGCTTTTATTTTATATCATTGTTGAACTATCAATCGAGAGATAGGGTTTATACTTTTGCCCTAGGTTTTTATATTGACTTGTTCTTAATTCACAGAGATGGGATTGTGAATAAGTTTTCATAAATAATTGTGTTTAATTCCCTTTATCTTTATAGTTATTCTGAGAGATTGAATATCATACCGGTAGAGGTGGCTCTAAATTGATCTTAGACATAATATCTGTTTTGAGGATGAATGAAGATAATAGCTTATATAATGGTTCAATTACGGATTAATTGATCATTGTATACGAATAGGTTGATGAACCCTAGAACTCAACATATTCATCATCATTGTTAATTACTTTTCAAGCTTTCAGCCAATTAATTATTATTTTCTTATACGCACTTTTAGATTAAATAATCAAAACCAATGCTTTTTACCACTCATTATAATTTTACTATAGAACGGCAGTACTATTGACTCAGTCTCTGTGGATACGATATATTAGAAAATATTTACCCAAAATACTTTCAACCCAACCCGTGCTTGACTTTTTTTCCCATGACAACAATATATTCTCCAAGTGCCCCTACATACTGCATTGGCCTTGTCAACAATAATCACTGGAATCGGGTAAAACCTCAATTTATATTATTTGTGTTAATATATATATATATATATATATATATATATAAATATATATATTATGATATGTGACATAATTAAAAAATTTATGTAATTAGGTTAATATGAAAGAAGGTTTCACATTGCCACCTGTCACATTAGATTGGAAGAAGTTTCGTTATCAAGCTGCGACATCTTGGATGTTAGGATTTGCAGGACGTCTTCAACATTGGCTACATCTTCCGCCTATGTTACCATCAAGTGTTAATTTAGACTAGGTGACTTTTATTACATGTAATATTTTAACTAAGAATTTTTAATAACATTTTTATTTTTATTATACTATTTTTTTAGTAGATAGAACTTAGAACATTAAAAGTAAGAACATAGAACATTAACACTTAAAACTAAGAACATAGAACATTAACACTTAAAACTAAGAACATAGAACATTAACACTTAAAACTTAGAACAATAAAACTTAGACTCTTGTAGACGATTCTGGATGCTCCAGCATCTTCAGGACATCGTCAGCAGACCTTGTTAGGTTCGCCTCAAACTCGATCGGCCCCTTAGTTATCTTACGCTGGTGTGATTTTCACATGACTATCATGTTAGAACAAGATTTGTTCTGATCAATATTCTTAGTTTTGATGATAACAATGTATATGAATTTTGTATGAGATAATGTGGTACTCTAATCCTATGCAATTTCCATTTCAGGAATCATATAAAGAGTATGCACAAAATCAGCGCAAGAAGCACTGACTCAGAAGGTTCAGCATGCAACATCAGAACATGGTCTGGCAAGACATCAAAAGATGGTCAAGCAGAATCAGAACATGGTCTACAAAAGCATCAGAAGGACTTGAGATCAGAAGCAGAAGCACTGAAGTTCTCATGGTATCACGCTAAGAAGCACTTCAAGGTCAGAAGACAAGAAGATGACCTGCACCAAGCTGTTTGACTCTGATGATATTCAAACGTTGTTTACACAAACATCAGATCAGAAGCAAGTACAAGATGTCAGGTTACGCTGACTGACAAAAGGAACGTTAGTAGCTATTAAAGGCAACGTCAATAGACACAGCGAAAGCAAGGCTCGAGGTAGTTGAGAAAAGAGTGAAACATTAAATGCAATGCTGTACGGATCACGCAAAGCATTAAATACTCCCAACGGTCATCTTCTCAAACGCCTATAAATAGAAGTTCTGAAGAGAAGCTGAATACAACACTCTGCGCAAATATACAGAAACGCTGTCAAATTCAAAAAGCTCTCAAACTTCATCTTCAACCTCACTACATTGCTGTTGTAATATATTAGTGAGATTAAGCTTAAACTTAAGAGAAAATCACAGTTGTGATAATAGCTTATTAAGAAGCATTGTAACTCTTATATAAGAATTTGTTTACATTAATTTGTAAGAACTAGAGTGATCAGGTTGTGATCAGTATACTCTAGAAAGTCTTAGAGGGTATCTAAGCAGTTTGTTCCTAGAGTGATCAGGTTGTGATCAGAATACTCTAGAAGACTTAGAAGTTATCTAAGTGGAAAACCATTGTAATCTTGTGTGATTAGTGGATTAAATCCTCAGGTGAGGTAAATCACTCCAAGGGGGTGGACTGGAGTAGTTTAGTTAACAACGAACCAGGATAAAAATCATTGTGCAAATTGTTTTTATCTTACAAGTTTTAAAGCTACACTTATTCAAACCCCCCCTTTCTAAGTGTTTTTCTATCCTTCAATTGGTATCAGAGCGTCGGTTCTAAGGTGCAAGCACTTAACCGTGTTTAGAAAAGATTCAGGAAGAGAAAAACGCTAAAGTCAAGATGGCTGGTGAAGATCCAACTCATACATCTACATCTGGCTCTGCTGAGCAACATAATGGAAATGGTAACAATGGTTATACTAGACCACCAATATTTGATGGTGAAAACTTTGAATAGTGGAAAGATAAACTTGAAAGTTACTTTCTTGGTCTAGATGGTGACTTATGGGATCTTCTGAAGGATGGTTACAAACATCCAGTGAAAGCTAGTGGTGTAAAGCTTACAAGACAAGAAATGAATGATGATCAAAAGAAGCAATTCGAAAATCATCATAAGTGTAGGACTGTTTTGCTGAATGTTATCTCTCATGCTGAATATGAGAAGATATCTAACAGGGAAACTGCCTATGATATATATGAGTCATTGAAAATGACCCATGAAGGAAATTGTAGCGGGGAAAATCTGATATCGAAGCCATAGGATTGACTCGAATCAATATTTCGTTTGAAATCGCCACCGCGCTTTATTTTTTCAAAGGAAAAGGGAAAAGAACGTAAAACCCAAAGTTTTGTTTTTAAAACAAGAAAGAGAACTCAGGTTCGGGTGTTGATTATATGAGGGGAAGGTTTAAAGCACCCTTCATATCTGTGGTACTCCACAGGAACCTTTTTGAAAATCTGTGTCGCGTGTGCTAAAAATAAGGGTTTGTTTTATTTTAAAATAAGCTCGGCAAGACGTTAAGCCTTGTGCCTACATACCTCCTTGGTGCAATGGAGAAGTCAGAGCTAATGTAGTTCCGCTTTAAAGGGAAAACTTTTTTAAAAAAACGAATAAACACTTTATCGTCGTCGGAGAGAAATACTCAGCCATTGATCTTGAGCATGAGAACAAACGAGTTCTTTGCATCGCAAATGAAAGAAGGGCTCCAACTCGGATAAAATCGACGAGTATGCCACTAGCTCTCTCACGCGGAAAAGATCTCATTATATCAATCAATTTCAAAATCGTGGGGTATAACCACTCGTTTCGACAATTAACAGTGTCTAAACTTTTGAAGAAAAAGAGGAAAAGGCCACTAAGGGCAAAAGATATTTTAAAGAAAACGTTTTGAAAATGATTGCAAACATATTATCTTAGCACCATTGTAGCAACCTGCCTAAAAATTTAGCTTTAGAGTCGCCACCTATTCTGAAGGGCGAATAGGAAACCCTACGCAGATGTGAGATTCAGGGTAAGTTACTATATTCAGGTCGAGGGAAGGTGTTAGGCACCCTCAACCCTTTCCTATTGGCTTTGAATCTAAGGTCAACAGTTTTATGGCTAAGAGTATTAAGGTAAGGTTTATGCTTTCGGGGGTTAAATAATTAAGGGGAATGAATCGGGAAAAAATGAGATTTAGAGGGAAGGGGACTCGCCTTGTTGCCAAGTGCCTACGTATCTCCTTAGGGAGAATCAGAGTCAACGTAGTTCGGGGGCAGGGCTGTACGCCTTAGAATTGAATTTGTGGTTTGAAATTGATTAAAGGCTTTTTGAGTGGCCTATTCGCAATTTGAATTAGGATGAAAATCCGTAGCTTGATTTGAAGTGTTTTGAATGTTTTAAGTGTTTGGACGTACAACCCTGATTTGATTTGTACTATTAATCGCGATGATCAATAGGTTTGATCACCATAATTAATAGATTAGTGGGGATTGCTAACAATTCTAATCGATAGGTTCGATTATCACTAATAGCAAATAGATGTGTTTTTTAGAATTTAATTATTATCGTTACCCCTCATAATCAATAGATTTGATTACAAATAATAACAAATTTGATAAAGAGGAAGTGCTAATCATCATAACCAATAGATTTGGTTAAAACCATTTAGCAAAATAGGTTTATTTGAATTATATTAAATTAATTAAATAATTGTTTTTGTATTGTTTTTTTTATAATTAAAATATAGTAATAAAACAAACCCAAAATAAAATAATACGTTAGAGGTACAGCAACCTTTTCTTCTACGTGAATGAAATCCCCATTGCACAAATTGTCTTTACATTAAAAGATAAACTTCTTTCTATTATTAAAAATTTAAATCTAATTACCAGTAATAAGTATAAAAGGCAATTTAAGATATTGACTTTTCAAACTTAACTACCTAAC
Source organism: Vicia villosa (assembly GCF_029867415.1). Taxonomy (NCBI): domain Eukaryota; kingdom Viridiplantae; phylum Streptophyta; class Magnoliopsida; order Fabales; family Fabaceae; genus Vicia; species Vicia villosa. Next base: position 393,456 of record NW_026705701.1, read on the forward strand.
CAATTCAAGTGTGACACATGGCATCCACAAAAACAAAATAAAATTGAAATAAAATCTGCACAACATTAGAAAAACAAACGTGCAATCCCTTCACCTATTTCTCTTTCTCTCACAAAATGAACAACAACATTAAACCTCTTCTTCTTCGTTTTTCTTTTGCCCAAACAATCACCCAACAATTCAACATACAGATTTTCTATATCAAGATCTTGGCATGGCTCAATGCTAAGAATCAAATATAAAAACGAAAGGTACCTTTGAATTGGAAATCGACGCTCGCGGCGGAAGTAAGTAAATCTGGTGACATCAATGGGTTGTGTATACGGTGGTTCGTCGGTAGGATCTGCGGCTGAGAACAGATCTGAAAGTGCTTCAGTGTGATCGTGAACGGAGGGAGTTTGGCCGGAGATGTCGGCTTCTCGCGTCGGTGTTGGTCAGTTGTTGTTGCGGCGGTCGCTGGGTTTGTTGTCCGTGCAGGCCGGTGATTGAGGGTTACGAATTGCTACTAAGTGTTGGTGATGATACTATTGCCGCGCGGTGATGATGATGATGATGGCGTCGATACTTTGTTGGTCTGGTCTTGTGAATCTGAAAACAAACGCAAACAGCACAAAACAAAACAAAAAAATTGCAAGTGATGCCAATGGTGTTGTGCAATTTCTTTCACAAATTTAGTATTAGGTGATTTGTATATGTTTTCTTTTTGTTGTTATGAGTATGAATAGAAAACTGTTAGTGAGAATTGATTAAGGTTCCTGTATGTGCAAAAAAAACCTGAAAGTGTTAGTAAAAAAAAGAATCCCTTTTCCAGCAAGTCGGTGTGTGTTGATATATACAAAGTTTTTCTGGATGAAATTGTTTGTGGGAAATTATATACGTGAGAACGGTGGAGGCATTGTGGTACCGAATATGGTTAGTTGTTTGGCCCCCCTAAAATAGGGTTGTTAGTTGTGTATTTATAATAAAAATTAGGGTAAGGAACGGGCTTGGATCTATTATATTTTCCCTATTTTAAATCTAACAAAACTATAAATATAATAAATCTACAAATAAATAAAACTATAAACTAAAACTAATATTAATATAAATTTAAAAATGAAAATATAAAGAACTATATTTTTTGTGATTTTCCTGAATAAATAAATAAATAAAAAGAGGTTAGAAACAAACATTATAAAAATAAAAGAAAAAAAGTTAGAAGTGGGATTCGAACCCGTGACCTCTCGATCGCACACTCTTATCCTTAAATTCTTACCAACTGCACCATATCAATTATTCGAAATAAAATGACATAGACAATTATAAGAGGGCAAATTTTGGGGTATGACAGCTGCCCCTGTTCAATCTTCTTGAACCTGAAGAGGTAGAAGATGATTGGACACTGAAATGCCCTGAAATTTGCATGGGAAGAAATTCCGTAGGAGATGGGCTTACAGATGCCATCCAGGAGAAACACCCTCTCTTTTTAGGATGTGAAGCCGACGCCTTTGGAAGGAGCCAGGTGATTTTTTTTGGTAGCACGGCCAAAGAGGCAACCTGAATTTTATGCAATGTTATGATGCATGCAATGCATGATGCAGTGAGCTTCTCAAAATAAATGAGAGCGGTGTATGTATATGCATTATGTATGAATGAGGTATGTTAGTTGAATGATGCATGATTGTTAGTTGAGATATGTTAGCAGCTTTGAAAAGAAAGATAGAACCTTTGCTTGTTGTTGAAGTTTTGGAGAATATCACTGCCGAGGGACTAACGCGATAAATCCAATGGAGGAATCGTTTGAAAAAATCTTGGATGCCTGAAAAAGCTCCTAGAAAGGATGGAATACGTCTTGAAGAAGACTTCCTGGAAAGGTTCCTGAAAAGGAATAGCGAGGACCTTCTGTTGGTTGTGTAATTGGCTTGCTATGGTCAGCAAGCTTCCGCAGTTTGTGAACCCCCACTTACTATAGTTCTAGTAAGTCTTCTCGCATTTTGTGAATCTCTCACTTACCATAGTGCTGGTAAGCTACTCGCAGTTTGTGAACCTCTCACTTACCATAGTGCTGGTAAGCTACTCGCATTTTGTGAACCTCTCACTTACCATAGTGCTGGTAAGCTACTCGCAGTTTGTGAACCTCTCACTTACCATAGTGCTGGTAAGCTACTCGCATTTTGTGAACCTCTCACTCACCATGGTGCTGGTAAGCTACTCGCAGTTTGTGAACTTCTCACTTACCATAGTGCTGGTAAGCTACTCGCAGTTTGTGAACCTCTCACTTACCATAGTGCTGGTAAGCTACTCGCAGTTTGTGAACTTCTCACTTACCATAGTGCTGGTAAGCTACTCGCAGTTTGTGAACCTCTCACTTACCATAGTGCTGGTAAGCTACCGTAGTTTGTGGACCCCAACAGGATTGCTTGCTATAGTTCTAGCAAGTTCACCTGCACCAATAGGATCATCTGTCCTAGTTCGGACAATTCACCTGCACCAAAGGAATTACCTGCCGTAGTTCTGACAAGCGTACCTGCATAAGAGTGACCGCCTGCTATAGTTCTAGCGAACTTACCTGCATGAAAAAGATTCACCTGTTTTTAGACTCACGACTCGAGGGTCGGAGACTGGGCTGTTGTCACAGCCAGACGGGAACTGACTACCAGACGGGAACTGGATTTTGATGTAACAGTCAGACGGGAACTGAGTACCGGACAGAAACTGGATTTTGATGTAACAGTCAGACGGGAACTGACTACCAGACAGGAACTGGATCTTCATGTAACAGTCAGACGGGAACTGACCTTGAAAATGATTTGGATGGCCAATAAAAATTGGGCTCTTTGTGATATGCTAATGCTCATGCGTATGTATGCATGTTTGTATACTGATGCAATCCCGAGATTTTATATCCTTAAACCCATTGGACTTGTTTACCCCATGCTTGCACCTATACCCTGACTATGCTTATGCTGGCTTTGTAATGTTTATGTATATGGATAATGCTTATGCATATGTGTATGTTTGGTTGACGTAATGAGTGGAACGAAGTAATGTCTTTTGTAAGATTACCTGAAAAGGTTTTTTTTTTTTTGGAATGGATGTGAACATTTGTCTTAAAGAGGACTACCTGAAAAGGTTCTTAGAGTAGATAGAAATTTGTCTTAAAGAAGACCACCTGAAGAAGTTCTTAGCAAAGAATGGAGAATGTCTTTAAAGACGACTACCTGAAAAGGTTCTTAGCAAGGGCTGAAGTTTGTCTGAAAGACCGCCTTGAAAAGTTCGTAGAGTATCTTAAAGAAGACCACCTGAAGAGATTGGAAGATGTCTAAAGAGACTACCTAAAAAGGTTCGCAGAATGTCTTAAAGTAGACCACCTGAAGAGATTCGTAGAATGTCTTAAAGAAGACGACTTGAAGAGGTTCCTAAAAAGGAAGACAAATTGTCTTGAAGAAGACTACCTAAAAAGGTACTTAAAATTTCCTGAAGAGGACTACCTGAAAAGGTACTTAGGACAAGAATGTCTCGAAGAAGACTACCTAAACAGGTGCTTAGAAGAAAAACGTCTTGAAGAAGACTACCTCAAAAGGTACTTGGAAAAAGAAATGTCTAAAAAAGACTACCTGAAAAGGTGCTTAGAAAAAGAATGTCTTGAAGAGGACTACCTAAAAAGGTTTTTGGAAATGGTGATAATTTGTCTTGCATAAGACAGCTTGAGGAAACTCCTAGAAAGGATCGTGAGATTCGTCTTAAAGAAGACCACATAAAGAGTTACGGTGTAATGTATCAACCAATGTATGTAATGCATGACTTGTATGTATTTGTATGATGCCCTAATGATAGGTTGTTAATAACCAAAGCGTGTATAGCTTGCTAATGTTGTAAGTTTGTTGGATGCTTGCGCGATTTCCCAATACCTGTTTTGAAGATCGTAGTTAGGAGAAATATCTGTTTGAGGTCATAAAGTGCGAGAACGCTTTTTTCCTTTTGTTGTGCGTCTTGCCCCAGTTTGATGATTTTTTTTTTTAGAAATACTCCACACCTTTAACCTTTGGAGGTTCTCCACACTTTTAACCTTTGGAGGTTCTCCACACCTTTAACCTTTGAATTGTTTGCCTTGTGGATTTGATATCCAGTGCCCCAATGTTTAGTGGAAAAGATGCCTATGATCTCTAAGTCATGGGGGAAGTGCCCCAAGAAATAACCTTGTCATATGCTTCGACGTCTGAGTTGAAGGGTATGCCCTTGATCTCCATGATATGGAGGACTATCCTTAGTGTGCTATCCTTTTGAATTCTTCCCATGTATGACATGCCCCTGTTTGAGATTGCTTTGAGATGTGCCCCAAGTCGATTGAACCTTAGGAAGACTGCCCCTAGTTAATAGGATGTTCGATTGTATGCCCCTGTGCTCCTTGAAATTTTTGCCCCTGTTTAGGAGAACTCTCTGGATGTGGTTCCCCCGACTCCAGGGTCTTTATTAGAAATGATCTCCTTTGATTAAACCAATTTCGAGATTTCCTCGATGCTAAGTGTATACTCGTAGATGGTGCTGTACTTTTTGAGAAGTAGCTCCAATGGAATGCGTATGCAAGTTTTGAAATCGAAGTCCGTTATGAATTAGGACTGGATGGTTTTGAAAAGAATGCTTGAAGAAGCATAGTGATTAGAAGTAGTTTTAACAAACATAGGAGTCAGTATAACAAATTCCTGCTTAATATGCTTTCGTAGTTAACCTTGCCTCAATTAGGACTTTTAAATGTTGTAACTTGGCCTGGTTCATGTTTTAAGAAACAATGGATATAAGGCTCAAAATTTTATTTATCCCACCCCTTTCTCCTTGATGTTCTCCAGATCCTAAAAATTCGCCTAATCCAATGGATGTGCTTTGTTTGCAAGAGAATCGTTTCAGTTTCGATGTTGAGCAGAAGCCTTAGTAGAGATCCAAACTTTGATGACATATGTTGTAAAGATCCAAGCATTGATGTGAAGCTTTGATGGTTTAGCAGTCACAAGATTATCCTTTGTATTTCGCCTTTGTTTTTATCCCTTATTTTCGCATGAGCTAATTCTTTTGAATTCGACCCATCGGGATGCCCCAATTTTGCCTAAGTCTTTTTGTTTCCTTTTATGGAATTTTCATTTTGACTTAGCGGGCGTTTTTTACTCTTGAAAGCTCCTTTTGAGATTGATTCTTGGATATTGCATGTTGTGACTGCTATGTTGATTTTGATTTGTAAGCTTCGCCTTTGATACTTCCTCGATCTTGAATGATGTAATGGGGAAGAAGGTGTTGTAAATGTTACCTTCATTGCTTCCTCAATCTTGGATGAATGTGAGGAAGAAGATATGCTTGAACCTTATGCTTGGATTGACTGATTCTCTTGGCAACCCAAAATACATCATTGAATTAGTTGACATCTACCCTGCCCCTGGTTGAAATCAAGGTTTAATTGAAAAAGTAGAAACAAACTCCAACTCCTGGCTCGAGGGGGTAACGAGGGATTAACATCCTTATATCTCCACTGTTTTGGAATGGAAACAATGCCTGTACATCCTCGGCTTAGTCTTACCTTGAAAGCATACGTTTAGCTGGACTTAGTCATTTGTATTCGTCATTCTCCCTCAAGTTTGTTAATAACCCTAAATTTGAAAATAGAGAATAGAAGTGTGCGACTTAGAAAGTCATAGTAGTGAGCGAATGAATTGACTCCAAAACCTGCATGGTTGTCCCATTAGAATTACTAATCCGAAGGTACAACTTTTATCTTGAGTAACACTTAGCGGTCGTAAGGGTTGAAATTGTGAGCACGGTAAACACCTATTGATCCTAGGGATAATCTCCTTTGTAGATCCACTGACCTTGTTTCACTCCTTAGATTCTTAAACTTGTAGAAGTGAGGGCAACCTCGAATTTTCTTTGGACATGTCAAACCTGGCGGGAATAAATCGTTAGTGGTGGGTTTTCGTCGTATCGGAACTTCATGAGTTTCCTTTGACTGAACCTCTTTTGCTTCTCCTGAGGATAGTATCACCTATGACCCTTTTTTCCTTTGGTGTGGGGCTGACATATGTCGCATTCCCTCCATTGTAGTCATGCATCTTTGCTTAGGGTATTGCCCCAGTTGGACTGACCCTTGCCCCAGGTTATCGTAGAGCGTCCTTGAAAGTTTGATATGTTCTAAGATGAACCCCTTTATGACTAGATACATCTTGAGTGTATCTATGAGGGAACTCTTTGTTGAACTAATCCTTGCTCGATGACAACCTTTATTGTATTTATAATTCTGTTATGACAAGGCATGGACATGCGGCTAGCATGGTGGAAGACATCCTCTTTTCTTTAGCAAGACTAAGATCTTTTATTCTCCTTGCTCCATAGTCTACGATCCTTTGATTTTTTTTTGAAGTTTCAGGAAACCGGCTAGCATGGTAAGTGTGGATGCGGGCGAAGATGCAAATGTAAATGCATGAATGCATGAAAATGCAAATGTACGCGTACGTGAGAGACTCCTTATATTGTAACTCCGTGTATGCAATGCAGACGAGTGACATGTAATCATAGGGATAGCCTTAGAGGCGACATTAGACCCTCTTGGAATCTTTGCGGGATAAATGTTATGACACGCCAATGGAAATCCTTTGGATTCGAGAGTATGCAGAAGATAGCGGCTAGTGACCGTTCAAGACAGTCACTAAATCTCATGGCCATCGAGAAGCCAATTGACGTGTACCAATGAATTTGTCCCTCGTGGGAAGGTTCTCTATGCGGAACACAACCTATCTAAGGACGATATGGACGAAGAGAAATCCCTACAGGCTAGGGATGTGATGTGTAAATGGAGATCCAAACCCTACAGGTCAGAGGGTGCGCGGGAATAAGCATGGAGTGACCGTTCAGGACAGTCACTAGATTTCATAGCCATCGAGAGGCCAATCGAACGCATGCTAGTGAAGTTGTCCTTCGGGGAAGGGCGCGTCATTGTGAAAACACGTGGATGTAACAGAAAATCCCTATATGCTAGGGAGTACGTAGTAGCAAGCACGGGGTGACCGTTCAAGACAATCACTGAATCGCATGGCCATCGAGAGGCCAATTGACGTGTGTTAATGGAAATGTCCTTCGGGGAAGGACACGCAGTTGTAGATACAAGGATATAAAAGTAAAATCCCTACAGGTTAGGGAGTGCGTAGATGCGGGCGCGGAGTGACTGTTCATGACAGTCACTTAGTCTCATGGCTATCGAGAAGCCAATCGACGTGCGTAAGCGAAGATGTCCTTCGTGGGAAGGACACGTATTTGCAAGAATACGAGGATATAAAAATAAAATCCCTACAGGCTAAGGGATGCATAGATGGTGATGTCCTTCGTGGGAAAGACATGATCTTTAGAAATTAGAGTCCCTACAGGCTAGGGACCATGTGGGGATACCTGCAAAATCGAAACACATGGATATTCGAAGTATATAAATTGCAAACATATGAAGAGAACAGCAGCACAAAAGTCCTAGGTTCATAGGTTCGACGTAGCGGCTCTAGGGAGCCTACCCTTTTTTTGGGAGTGTTCTAGAAGGTCTCATGGGGTCGTTCGTAGCCTCCGAGACTTTTTCGTCTCTTCGGATTTTGGAACAACTCATTTTATCCATGAGGTTCGAATTTTTGGGGTAGGTTCCCGGAGAGATCAGCTAAGTATCCAGTCCAGCCCTCCACAAAGTCAAGCTTCGTTTCGGACCTTCCCGAATACCTAACCCACTCCGAGTGGAGTTATCAGTGAGATTCGTAAGGCGATTCATGTCCCCTTTTGGTCTCAAAGTTAACTCCCACACTTAGGTTTTAACAACAATATAATATACCCAACAGATGCAATAGAAATAGAATATTCACTTAAATAAATATTTAATTACATTGCAGTAATGAAATCGCAGAGGAAAATAAATAAATAAAATTTAAATATTTATACTAACCTCGAAATCCGGCCGCTTATAGTTTAGACAATATGTTAAAGCAGCGAATATTTAAAAATATATATTCACAAATAAATGAATAACAAAAAATTAAAAAAATAGATATTTACAAAAATAAATAAACCCTAATTTTTGGCGTATTAGCCAAACCCTAAAAATTTCGCCAAAAACCTAAACCGTTTGCCACAAACCTAAACCTAAACCCTCTCAAGCCTTAGGAGCATAGTAATTCACCGTTAAGTGTGTCCCCAGCAGAGTCGCCAGCTGTAGCAACCTGCCTAAAAATTTAGCTTTAGAGTCGCCACCTATTCTGAAGGGCGAATAGGAAACCCTACGCAGATGTGAGATTCAGGGTAAGTTACTATATTCAGGTCGAGGGAAGGTGTTAGGCACCCTCAACCCTTTCCTATTGGCTTTGAATCTAAGGTCAACAGTTTTATGGCTAAGAGTATTAAGGTAAGGTTTATGCTTTCGGGGGTTAAATAATTAAGGGGAATGAATCGGGAAAAAATGAGATTTAGAGGGAAGGGGACTCGCCTTGTTGCCAAGTGCCTACGTATCTCCTTAGGGAGAATCAGAGTCAACGTAGTTCGGGGGCAGGGCTGTACGCCTTAGAATTGAATTTGTGGTTTGAAATTGATTAAAGGCTTTTTGAGTGGCCTATTCGCAATTTGAATTAGGATGAAAATCCGTAGCTTGATTTGAAGTGTTTTGAATGTTTTAAGTGTTTGGACGTACAACCCTGATTTGATTTGTACTATTAATCGCGATGATCAATAGGTTTGATCACCATAATTAATAGATTAGTGGGGATTGCTAACAATTCTAATCGATAGGTTCGATTATCACTAATAGCAAATAGATGTGTTTTTTAGAATTTAATTATTATCGTTACCCCTCATAATCAATAGATTTGATTACAAATAATAACAAATTTGATAAAGAGGAAGTGCTAATCATCATAACCAATAGATTTGGTTAAAACCATTTAGCAAAATAGGTTTATTTGAATTATATTAAATTAATTAAATAATTGTTTTTGTATTGTTTTTTTTATAATTAAAATATAGTAATAAAACAAACCCAAAATAAAATAATACGTTAGAGGTACAGCAACCTTTTCTTCTACGTGAATGAAATCCCCATTGCACAAATTGTCTTTACATTAAAAGATAAACTTCTTTCTATTATTAAAAATTTAAATCTAATTACCAGTAATAAGTATAAAAGGCAATTTAAGATATTGACTTTTCAAACTTAACTACCTAACCAATTCAAGTGTGACACATGGCATCCACAAAAACAAAATAAAATTGAAATAAAATCTGCACAACATTAGAAAAACAAACGTGCAATCCCTTCACCTATTTCTCTTTCTCTCACAAAATGAACAACAACATTAAACCTCTTCTTCTTCGTTTTTCTTTTGCCCAAACAATCACCCAACAATTCAACATACAGATTTTCTATATCAAGATCTTGGCATGGCTCAATGCTAAGAATCAAATATAAAAACGAAAGGTACCTTTGAATTGGAAATCGACGCTCGCGGCGGAAGTAAGTAAATCTGGTGACATCAATGGGTTGTGTATACGGTGGTTCGTCGGTAGGATCTGCGGCTGAGAACAGATCTGAAAGTGCTTCAGTGTGATCGTGAACGGAGGGAGTTTGGCCGGAGATGTCGGCTTCTCGCGTCGGTGTTGGTCAGTTGTTGTTGCGGCGGTCGCTGGGTTTGTTGTCCGTGCAGGCCGGTGATTGAGGGTTACGAATTGCTACTAAGTGTTGGTGATGATACTATTGCCGCGCGGTGATGATGATGATGATGGCGTCGATACTTTGTTGGTCTGGTCTTGTGAATCTGAAAACAAACGCAAACAGCACAAAACAAAACAAAAAAATTGCAAGTGATGCCAATGGTGTTGTGCAATTTCTTTCACAAATTTAGTATTAGGTGATTTGTATATGTTTTCTTTTTGTTGTTATGAGTATGAATAGAAAACTGTTAGTGAGAATTGATTAAGGTTCCTGTATGTGCAAAAAAAACCTGAAAGTGTTAGTAAAAAAAAGAATCCCTTTTCCAGCAAGTCGGTGTGTGTTGATATATACAAAGTTTTTCTGGATGAAATTGTTTGTGGGAAATTATATACGTGAGAACGGTGGAGGCATTGTGGTACCGAATATGGTTAGTTGTTTGGCCCCCCTAAAATAGGGTTGTTAGTTGTGTATTTATAATAAAAATTAGGGTAAGGAACGGGCTTGGATCTATTATATTTTCCCTATTTTAAATCTAACAAAACTATAAATATAATAAATCTACAAATAAATAAAACTATAAACTAAAACTAATATTAATATAAATTTAAAAATGAAAATATAAAGAACTATATTTTTTGTGATTTTCCTGAATAAATAAATAAATAAAAAGAGGTTAGAAACAAACATTATAAAAATAAAAGAAAAAAAGTTAGAAGTGGGATTCGAACCCGTGACCTCTCGATCGCACACTCTTATCCTTAAATTCTTACCAACTGCACCATATCAATTATTCGAAATAAAATGACATAGACAATTATAAGAGGGCAAATTTTGGGGTATGACAACCATTTCGCATTAAGCACATTAAAATTCTGACGAAAATCGGGCAGAGTAACGGCTGTTTTCGGGTAAAATCCTTATATCAATGCCTTGGAATTAACCATCAAGGGCTTTCAAGGAAATACCTGCACATACAAACAAACAACAATCCAATGCCAGACAGACAGAATAACAGCAGAGTAACAATATCATGAGGGTCCAGAGGTACTAAGTCCATAAGTCCGAATCTCCAAAATGCTCGGGATAGTAACCAATAGTCCAAAAGAGAGCCTTAGGTGTTTTTTAGATTTTTGTTATTTATTAGTGTTTTAGCATAAAAGTAAAGTATGGTCCAAGTGGACAAAAAGAAAAATAGCGGAAGCATAAACATAGCGTCCAAATGGACAAAGAAAAAATAGCGGAATATAAACGTCCAAATGGACAAAGAGAAAATGGCGAAAACATAAACATGATGAAATGATAAAATAAAGCAATAAAGCGAGAAATATAAAGAGCAATATAATAAAGTGCGGAAATTAAAGTCAATTGTTAGATGTTAAAGATAACCATCTTGAAACTTGTCAAGTATGTTATCAAAGTTAGTAATGAAGATCGACGGTGAGTGAAGGATGTACTCGGATTTAAATTCAATAGAAATTTATCAGAAGCTTGATAAAATCATAGCGACTACACGATAAACCTCCATAAGTCTTAAATCAACCGCATACAATTCTCTTCCATATTTGATCTTTTTGATTCGGGACACGAAATATTGCGCTATGTTAAGCAGATCGCCAAGTGATTTATGTAGAAATCACCATACAACGAGGCCGGTCAAAACTTTATGTGCTAAAGCATGCGAGAGAAGCGATATGTAGATCACTCTCCGAAAGCAATACCGCACGAAAAGAAAAATGGGGAGTGATCTCGTCTTTACCAAGAATCCATAAGAATTCTCAAGGTGTTAAGACTTTCATCGATCAAAAGAAAAAGAAATAAAAGATGGAACCATATTCAAAAGCTCCTTTCATCCATAATTTCAATCACTTAATATTGCGGATTCGGATTCTCATCCTATCGACGCCCTAAGTCCATTGAAATTAGAGAGAAATTAGGCCTCTAACTTGTGATTCAAAGAAAATATCAAAAGAATGGAGTAGAAGATGAGTTAGAACCTAAAACAAGTCAAAAAAGGCAAAAACCACATTTTGCTCAGATGTAAATCGATTTGCACAGAGTGTAAATCGATTTGCATAACTCTGTTTTCAAATCTGCGCAGTTTTTTAGTTATGTAAATCGATTTGCACCAGATGTAAATCGATTTGCACAACACAGTTTTTCAAAAAAACAGCAAATAAAGAGAAGAAAACTTGTTTAAACATAAAACCAAACACCTTGTGATCTTGGATCAATTTGTGCACGAAAATGTATCAAGTAAGCAAGCAAAACTCATCAATGTAGCACCAAAGGTGCATCAAGCATAAACAACAATGGATCACATCTTGAATTATGGAATGGATCTAGAATTTTACCAAATCTTTCACAAACTTTGAATCTTCTTCAAGAACACACAACCACAAGCCTTGATCTCTCACAATTGTTGAAGAAAGTAGTGTTTATGTTGAGGTTTAGCTCTAAATTAGTGAGGTTCAAGATGTAACTTACTAATTTTGTGGAAGAAATGAGAGCTTTGAGTGAGGGGTTTGGAAGAGGTGAGGAGAGAAAGAGCAAGAGTTTTCTTGGCTATCAAAGCTTGAAAAATGAGGAGGGGAATGCCTCAATTTATAGCACTTAGGCTTGGGAAATTTTGTGGCTTGGAGTTAGGATTGGAAAATAGAATTAGGCTTGGGAAAGGGATTTGGAGCCAAAAATGAAATCCAATGGTCTTGATGCAATCACATGAGGGTTTATGATTAAATGTTGTAGGTAATCAAATACAAGAGCTAAGTCATGCTTCCCATGCTTGCAAATGATGTCAACACTTTCAAAAGCTGAAATTTGCCTTCATTTTTTCAAATTCGCACTGGTGCAATCGATTTGCACCTTATGCAAATCTATTTACATAGCTGAAAAAGGCAAAATCTGGGGCAAAAACAGTTATGCAAATCGATTGCTGTCTTATGCAAATCGATTTGCACTGATGGCAGAAGCAAATCTGGTGCAGAAACAGTTGTGTAAATCGATTTACACCTTATGCAAATCGATTTGCATAGTGAAAATGTTGAAAAATGCTCCTTTTGATGGATGTTTTGACTTGGTACCTACAAAACACAAACACACAAAAGCACAAGGCAATATTTTTGGTATTTTGGTTAGTAAAACAATATATACAAGACTAAACATGGGTGCTTGATGATTCCCTTGCAGATGAATTGAGCACAACATCACAAGTAGAGTTCTAAGTTAAAACTTCTTGATTGATGATTGGTATGCAAATGATGTGTGATCTTAGGGTCAAAAATTGGGGTATGACAGATGCCCCTATTTAAGTTTCTTCGATTCGGAAATACGATGATTGGAAATCTTCGTTTTGACGAAATCAAAGAGACTTAAATATATAAAACACAATTTTTGAACCTAAGATGCTATGCAATGTTTAATGAATGCATACGATGTGGATAAAACACGACAACACCGGGGAGGAAAAGGAACTCCACTGGGGAAACAAATGTCTTGCGGGAAGAACTCCACTGGGGAAGGCAAGACTTTGTTGGAGAGACAAAACTTTGGTGGGAAAAGAAACTTCTCTGGGGAAAACATTTCGCACTAGAGAGGTTAAAGCAATCACCTTTCGCTGGAGATGATAAAGGGGGCATCCTCTTTCACTGGGGATGAGAAAATATGCATCCTGAGTCAGAATGCCAATCTTCCATTAACGGAAAACACACCATCGTACCACTGATGATATGAAGAGATGTACCGCCATACCACTGACGATAACACATACCAACGTTCCACTGAAGGCATGAAGAGGTATACCACCGTACCACTGATGATATAAAAGAGATAAGTCATCGACGTACCATTGACGATGAAAGGGATGTACAGCCGTACCACAGACGATAACACATACCAACGTTCCACTGAAGGTATGAAGAGATGCCCCTTTGTACCAATGATGGTGAAGAGCAATCAATAATATTTTTTTCAATGATTTGAGGATGCAAACACAAATGCATAATCTCGATATTCATCGTCCAGCAACCAAAATTCAATCCATGACCAAATGGAAAGAAACTGCCAAAAAGACTGAACTAAGTGAGAGAGGAACTCACTAGTCTTCTGTTCGCAGACATCTGAACAGAACAACTGAAACATATTATCCACCTAGAAACAAATTCAGTGGGGATTTCCAAGGAAAGTGAGCTTTTTCTGCTTAAGACACTCTAAATGAAAGAGCAGCCTGTTTGACAGTAAACTTCATGATAGCGAATGTGAATGCATGACTGTTTTTTATGCATGTTAATGATGCGTATGCTGCCAAAACTTAGCATAAGAACTAACTCAAGAGATAGAGTACAAAAATAACAATCAAGCATGTCTCGCGCTGAACACTAGAGCAGAAACTGCTATAACAATCTTTTGATGGCTTCAGAATAAATGCTACCCAACACTAGGGAACATTGGAGTTGAGAGAACAAAACAGTTGAGTTCTACACCATATTCGAACCAGGACAAAGGTGCATTGAGTGGAACACATTCTTCTTCTTTTGCACATGAATATATCAACATATCCATTCCTTGTTAATGCACTCATGAATCAAAGTAAAACTTCCTTTTATATATTTCAAAAAAGGATTTTGTTGAGATCAATTTTCTTTCTGTTTCAAAAATTACTATCAACAATAAATGACATTTTGAGAGATATGAAAGAAATAAGATTGCCAATAAAGGGTAAAGGCTCAAACTTTTTTAATAGAATGGTAGCCTGCAAAAGGCAAGACTCCATGGATTATTACAAAGTTTGGAAAGTGGTAATTTTGTGGAAAAGGTACATTGAAATGTAATGACCCCGTCCTTTCTCTCAACTTGGAATTCCTGAGCAAAGGCTTCCGTTGAAATGTGTTGAACTTCTTTATGATAAACAGATGACTGCTGATGATCAAATCTTGTCTGATGTAGTTACTTGCCATGAATCCCTAACTTTTGCCTGGACCTCCCTTTCGGGTTTTCAGTCCACCAGGTATTTTATTCTGTTTATGTCTCTAATTTTTGCCTGGACCGCCCTTTCGGGTTTTCAATCCACCGAGACGCTCTTTTTTGCCTAAGCCGCCCTTTCGGGTTTTCAACTTAGCGAGCTGTTCTTTTATTGTTTTTAGGCGAAGTATTTCTTGACTACATCAGCATTCACGGGACGTGGGAGCTCTCCTCCATCCATAGTTGCAAGAATTAATGCACCGCCAGAGAAGGCTTTCTTAACAACATATGGTCCTTCAAAATTAGGAGTCCACTTGCCCCTTGAATCAGAGGTGAAAGACAAGATCCTTTTGAGCACGAGGTCGCCTTCTCTGAATACACGAGGTCGAACCTTCTTATCAAAAGCTTTCTTCATTCTTTTCTGGTACAACTGACCATGGCATAAAGCCGTCATTCTCTTTTCTTCTATCAAATTCAATTGATCAAACCTGCTCTGACACCACTCAGCCTCAGATAACTTGGTTTCCATTAAAACTCTCAGTGATGGAATCTCAACCTCAATGGGGAGCACTGCTTCCATACCGTAAACCAATGAAAAGGGGGTTGCCCCGGTTGAAGTACGAACAGATGTACGGTACCCATGCAAAGCAAATGGGAGCATCTCATGCCAGTCCTTGTACGTAACAACCATCTTTTGCACAATCTTCTTAATATTCTTATTTGCTGCTTCGACAGCTCCATTCATCTTGGGCCTATAAGGCGAAGAGTTGTGATGTTCAATTTTGAAACTTTCACACAGTTCTCTCATCATGCTGTTGTTCAGATTCGAGCCATTATCAGTAATGATCTTGCTCGGTACACCATATCTGCAGATGATGTTGTTCTTGATAAATCTGACCACAATTTTCTTTGTCACATTAGCATATGAAGCAGCTTCTACCCACTTGGTAAAGTAATCGATTGCTACCAGGATGAATCGATGTCCGTTCGAAGCCTTGGGTTCAATCATGCCAATCATATCAATACCCCACATAGAGAAAGGCCATGGAGAGGAAATAACATTGAGAAGTGTCGGAGGCACATGAATCTTGTCAGCATACACTTGACACTTGTGACACTTCTTTACAAACTTGTAGCAATCAGATTCCATTGTCAGCCAATAGTAACCTGCTCTAAGCATCTTTTTAGCCATTGAATGTCCATTGGAATGAGTACCAAAAGAACCTTCATGGATTTCATGCATCAACATGTCTGCTTCGTGTCTATCCACGCATCTGAGCAAAACCATGTCATAATTCCTTTTATACAAAACATCAGCATTGATGAAGAAACTGCCAGCCAATCTCCTCAAAGTCTTCTTATCCTTATTCGATGCCCCAAGTGGGTACTCTTGAGTCTGAAGGAAGTGCTTAATATCGAAATACCAAGGCTTTTCATCTGTTGATTCCTCAACTGCAAATACATGAGCAGGTCTATCAAGACGCCTGATTGTAATCTGAGGTTCCTCGTTATGGAAGTTCACTTTGTACATGGAGGACAATGTGGCTAATGCATCAGCCATCTGATTCTCATCTCGAGGGATGTGGTGGAATTCAACTTTGTTAAAGAACGTCAACAACCTTCTGGCGTAATCTTTGTAAGGGATCAAGCCAGGATGACGAGTTTCCCATTCTCCTTTAATCTGATTAATCACAAGCGCATAATCTCCATAAACATCAAGAATTTTAATTCTCAGATTAATGGCCTCTTCAAGTCCCATGATGCAAGCTTCATACTCAGCAATATTATTTGTACAATCAAAACATATCCTTGCAGTGAAAGTTACATGTGACCCATGCGGAGTGACAATAATGGCGCCAATTCCATGGCCATGAACGTTAGAAGCTCCATCAAAAATTAAACCCCACTTGGATTCAGGATCTGGTCCTTCTTCTGGCAATGGTTCATCCCAATCTTGAGATCTCAAATACATTATATCTTCATCTAGGAAGTCCATTCTGATAGATTGATGATCATCAATTGGTTGGTGAGCAAGGTACTCTGCCAACACACTTCCTTTCACAGCTTTCTGAGCTCGATATTCAATATCATATTCTGATAACAACATTTGCCAGCGTGCAATCCTTCCAGTTAATGCAGGTTTTTCAAATACATACTTAATTGGATCCATTTTGGAAATCAATAGGGTGGTGTGGTTCAACATATACTGTCTTAGTCGGCGAGCAGCCCACACCAAAGCACAACAAGTTTTCTCAAGCAGCGAGTATCTTGTTTCGCACTCGGTAAACTTTTTGCTAAGGTAGTATATTGCATACTCTTTTCGACCAGACTCGTCATACTGACCCAACACACATCCCATTGAATTCTCAAGCACTGTAAGGTACATAATCAGAGGTCTTCCCTCAGTTGGGGGGAGCAAAATGGGAGGTTCAAGCAGATATTCTTTGATGTTGTCAAAAGCTTTCTGACAATCTTCATTCCACACACATCCCTGATTTTTCTTTAACAACTTGAAGATGGGCTCACAGGTAGCAGTCATATTGGAAATGAACCTGGAGATATAATTCAAACGTCCGAGGAAACCTCTCACTTGTTTCTCAGTCTTTGGTGCTGGCATTTCCTGAATTGCTTTGACTTTATCAGGATCTACTTCAATTCCCTTCTGGCTGACAACAAAACCCAATAACTTTCCGGAACGGACACCAAAAGTGCATTTGTTTGGATTTAAGCGGAGACGATACTTTCTCAAACGCTGAAACAACTTTAAAAGATCCTCCATGTGCCCTTCCTCTGACTGGGATTTGGCAATCATGTCATCCACATAAACCTCAATTTCTTTGTGCATCATATCATGGAAAAGAGTGGTCATGGCCCTCTGATATGTTGCGCCAGCATTCTTTAACCCAAAAGGAATCGCTTTGTAACAGAATGTCCCCCATGGTGTAATAAATGTTGTCTTTTCCATGTCTTCAGGTGCCATCTTAATCTGGTTGTATCCTGAAAAACCATCCATAAAGGAGAAAACCTCAAACTTTGCCGTGCTATCTACCAACATATCAATGTGAGGTAGAGGAAAATCATCTTTCGGACTGGCTCTATTCAAATCTCTATAATCAACGCACATGCGAACTTTTCCGTCTTTCTTCGGCACAGGCACTATATTGGCAATCCATTGAGGATATACAGAAGTGACAAGGAAACCTGCATCTATCTGCTTCAAGACCTCATTCTTAATCTTTTCCGCCATATCAGGATGACTTCTTCTTAACTTTTGCTTGACAGGAGGGCATTCAGGTTTCAACGGCAAACGATGCTCCACAATATCTGTGTCCAACCCAGGCATGTCTTGGTAGGACCACGCAAAAATGTCAACATACTCTTTAAGAAGCTCTACCATCCTCTTCTTAACATCTTGACCAAGCAGTGCCCCAATCTTGACTTCCTTTTTATCCTCTTCAGAACCCAAGTTGATGACTTCTAACGGCTCTTTATATGGCTGAATGGTGTCTTCCTCGTGCTCAAGCAGTCGGGAAATCTCATCAGGAATACATTCATCACTCTCTTCTTCCGCCTCATACACAGGATACTCGAAGTTAGGAGAGGGTGCAGGGTCATTACTTTCAACGGTTTTATTGATTAATCTGCACAAGTGATTATTATTTTAGAAAAAAGGGAAGATATATGCAAACATGTAATCGTGCAGATTATGGCAAATGAAAACGTTTTTTAAGGTTTTTTGTGTTACCACTTTCCAGAAAAAGCAAAAAGATAAAAAGCATGTATATGCAGAAACAAAATGACTTTTATTGATGATTTTAATGTTTAAAACAAACAGAAAACAACCCCAACAACTTCACTTTCATCTTGGGCAGAATGAAAGGATTTTGAAAAACATAAAAGCAAATTACTTTGAAGCATGAGTACACTCAGGAATGTCAATGGTGATCCAATTCTTAATCATCTTTCCATGGGTCACAAAGTTTGGCACTTCTGGCTCTGGTTCGTCTTCAACAATAGCGTTCACTTCTGGAGGAGTTGGGTGTAGAAACCCAGCACTATGGAACATCTCCTGATAAGGACGAAAAGCAGATTCAGGTTTCATCACAGACTTGTCTGAGGCAGAAAATCCCAGACTAGCTCTATTCTTGTTCTCTTGAAGACTCACCACTTGTCCCCAGACTCCTGAATGTCCATTCTGAACCACTAGTTGAGCATCTTCGAAGGAGGCAATGGAAGCTTCATCCTTTTTGAATTCATCATTAACAGACAGGGCTTGGAATGCAGTTCCAATGACTACTTCATCAGCCTCTATGGTACGGAACGAAGAGAGATGACTAATCAGCAAAGCTTGTTCTCCATTTACAACAACCATCTTTCCATCTTTCACAAATTTCAACTTTTGGTGGAGAGTCGAAGTAACTGCCCCAGCCTCATGGATCCATGGGCGTCCCAATAAGCAACTGTATGCAAGGAAAATATCCATCACATGAAAAGTAATCTTGAAGACAAACGGTCCAATGCCAATAGGCAAATCAACCTCTCCAACCACTGATTTCTTCGATCCATCAAAAGCTTTGACAATCACATTGCTGAATCTCATTGGTGTACCACCATAAGACAGCTTGGCAAGAGTGGATTTTGGCATGACATTCAGAGATGATCCAGTATCAATCAACACATTAGACATTGAGTCCTCTTTGCAACTGACAGAGATATGCAAAGCCAAATTATGATTCCTTCCTTCCTCAGGCAAATCTTCATCACTAAAACTCAAATTGTTACATGCAGTGATATTACTCACAACCCCATTAAACTGATCCAGCGTCACATCATGATCCACAAAGGCTTGATCAAGTATCTTCATTAAAGAATCCCTATGAGCAGGAGAACTCGTCAGCAGCTCCATTATAGAGATCTTGTACGGAGTACGATGCAACTGATCCACAATCTTATAATCACTCATCTTGATAAGCTTCAAAATCTCATCCATCTCCTTTCCTGAAGATGACCCATCATTCCCTTTTGTCGCATCATTATTGTTCACAGGCACTTGAATAGGATTCCTATGGACATCCACAGCTGTTTGGGGCTGAGTAAAAACTCGTCCACTTCTAGTCACTCTACTAACATCTGCTATATTCTCAACAGAAGACAGAGGCTTAATCTCAACTTCTTTTCCAGCTTCCAGCATGGTGGCATTGTATCTGTAGGGTACAGCTTTGTCAGAACTATAAGGTACAGATCCAGGCAAACATATCACAAGAGGTTCTACAGCAGCTTTGCCATAGTAACCGATCTCTACGCATTCCGGAATTTCAAAGCATGGTTCAATCACATTGACATCATCTTCATCTCTATCCCTCATAATCTCAATGAGCCTTTGATCTATCATCTCTTGTAAATCTCTTTTCACAATGTAACACCCTCGAGGATTAACTGAACAAATCCTACAAGCAGCATGATTATGCTCATAATGACTGTACTCACACAGAGTGGCATGCATCTCTACCAACGATCCTCTGATGTGTTCCACACGATAAATCTTATACTTCCAAGGGCATCCATGCACCATATTCACAGCAGACGCTTCATGAGTCGGCAGTGGATTGTTGTGCACATTGGGCCAATATCACGGAAAGAAAGCATTCCAGAACGGACCAACCTCTGAACTTCATTCTTCAGGGACCAACAATTTTCCAAATCATGCCCAGGAGCATTCTGATGAAAAGCACAAGTGGCATCAGCTTTGTACCACCAAGGGAGTTTCTCTGGAACAGGAGGCGGTGACCTTGGTTGAACCAACTTCTTATGAATTAGAGCAGGATACAGTTCAGTGTACGTCATAGGGATAGGATCAATATTAACACGAGGATACGGATTCCGCCTTGCTGGTTGTTGATTGATAGGAGCTACAGGCACTGACGCCACTTGTTGAGATTGATTTCTGAATCGATTATTCCTCCCATGAGAAACAGCATTAGCATCTGATTCTTTCTTCTTCTGGAATGAAGAACCATACTTCTTCGCACCACCAGACGAATTATCATTCCGAACCAGACGTCCTTCTCGCACAGCTTCTTCCAATCTGACACCCATACCCACCATTTCAGTGAAGTCTACAGGAGCACTTGCAATCATCTTTTCATAGTAAAATGGACCAAGAGTCTTTAGGAAAATCTTAGTCATCTCTTTCTCTTCCATCGGAGGAATCACTTGGGCGGCAACCTCACGCCATCTTTGAGCATATTCCTTGAAAGATTCCTTTTCCTTCTGCATCATAGCTCGCAATTGATCTCTATCAGGAGCCATGTCCACATTATACTTGTATTGTTTCACAAACGCTTCAGCTAAGTCATTGAAAGTGCGAATATGGGTGCTATCAAGGCCCATATACCACTTAGAAGCAGCTCCAGTCAAACTGTCTTGGAAATAATGGATCAACAGACGTTGATCATCAGTGTGAGTGGACATCTTCCTTACATACATCACCAGATGTGCCTGAGGACAGGAATTTCCCTTATACTTCTCAAATTCAGGCAGCTTGAATTTAGCAGGTACTTTCACATTGGGAACAAGGCAAAGATCATGCACATTCTTTCCAAACAGTTCTTTCCCACGGAGAGCTTTCATCTCTTTCTGCAGTTCTTCAAACTGATCTTGGAAACCATCCATTCTGTCATGAATTTCACTTGGAGCAGCATCATAAATGGGCTCTGGGACAAAAGGACCAGTATGAACAACAGGAGATGTGTTGACCATAACAGGAGTCAACGGACGAGTCATCTCAGGAACAGACAAATAACCTTCAGGCATGCCCCAGGGATATCCATTAGGCATACGTTGCTGAGTAGCACCAACAGGAACAGCAGGAATGGTTGTAGCAGCAATTTCAGAAATCACAGTGGTCTGACCCTGTGCTTGGGCATTGGGAGGAAGAACCTGATTCTGATTTTGATTCTGAGCAGCCATTAACGTCTCAACTAGAGCAGTGAGACGATCCACACCAGATCTCAAAGTAACAACCTCTTCACGTAGCTCACGATTCTCTTGTTCAAGACCTTCCATCTTCTTCTTGCAGTTAGCTCGAGTGTTATACCGGTGAGACAACTTGACTCTGAATAAGACCTCGGGAATACTCTCGGAAGCAAGACCAAAATGCAGAATGATGCATGAAATGCAATGCAAATGATTTTTATTTTTATTGGTTTTCAAGGAACTTTAAGACATTGATTGTAAACATTAGCAAAAAACATAAAACATAATAATATTCTTCATTAATAATAGAAAAGCTTACAAAAGGATTCAAAGATCCAAAATTACAAAACAAAGGAAAAGCTAGAAACTAGAAGGGAACACTTTTGATGAAGATTCAACTCCTCTCTGCAGCTTCCTACGGAGCTTCTCCAACTCATCTTCATAAAAGGCCTTCAAATGAGCATTCTCGACCATCAGCTTATCAGCAACTTCCTTCCATGCAACTGAATCTTCTTGTTGTCTCTTTCGCTTTTCTCCATGTTGTTGAAGTAATTCTTCTTGATGACGGATTTGATCATCCTTTTCCATCAACCAACCATCTTGTATATCAAGCATTTCATCCTTTTCTTTCAAATGTATCTTCAACTCTTTATTTTCCACTTCCAAAGCATAAAACTTCTTCTCCCAAGCGTCTCTTTCCAATCTCATCTTAGCCACGAGCTCTAGATGCCCCTCACTACTTTCAATAGGAGTAGTGAAAGATAATGGTGGAGTAATGGGTAGAGAAGGCTCCTCGAGTAAATAAGGCATCTGAAAAGTGTGAGCTCTAGCTTGAACCCAATCAGTGTAGTCTTTGAGAGCAACACATTGTTTCGTCCCCAAATGTCTCTTCCTATCAATATGGTGCCAAGCACGCACAAACCGATTTCTCATATCCGAACTTCCATCTTGATTAAGATAGAAGATTCCTGACATAAGAATACTAGCGGGTCGCTCCTTCATGGGGTAACAAAATTGACGCCTTGCAAGAATGGGGTTGTAGGTAATTCCTCCTTGTATACCAAGAAGAGGTACATTAGGGAATTCTCCACAACTATCAATAATCTCACCAATGTCATAAGCAGGATTGTACCAATGGATATTCCCATTAGTAAGAGGCATGATCTTTTGAGACCACGAGAGACCATCAGGATTGTTCAAGAAACTCTTAGCTTGAGGTAAGTGCGAAATAAACCACTTATAGAGCAAAGGAGTGCAACAGTTGATAAGTCCACCTTTCTTATCATTCCTATGGTGAATGGAATGATAAGTGTCCCCAAGCAAAGTAGGAACGGGATTCCCAATCATGAAGATCCGAATAGCATTAACATCGACAAAGTTGTCAATATTGGGAAAGAGTATCAAACCATAGATGAGCAAGGCCAAAAATGTCTCAAAAGCAATCATACTTCCTTTACTAGCCAACATAGAAGC
This sequence comes from Vicia villosa, assembly GCF_029867415.1. Lineage (NCBI taxonomy): Eukaryota > Viridiplantae > Streptophyta > Magnoliopsida > Fabales > Fabaceae > Vicia > Vicia villosa. The sequence goes on from NW_026705701.1 coordinate 416,551, forward strand.
CTTTCCAATCAAGAACTTAGAAGTCAACCCCCAAATTCCTCCTTTTTTAGTCATGTTTGCTTTCACATCTGATATTTTCAACTGAAGAAGCTCTGCTATCTCATCAACCTGAGGCTCTTTCTCCATACCACTAAACGGTATGTCATTCGTAACCGGCAAACCAATCCAATAAGAATACTCCTCCAAAGTGGGCATAAGTTGGTAATCCGGAAAGGTGAAACAATGATAAACCGGGTCATAAAACTGCACAAGAGTCTCAAGAATCCCCTTTTCCACCTTGGTCTTCAAGATAGAGATCAATTTCCCATAACGGCTTTTGAAGTTGTCAAGATTAGGAACCAAAGTTGCTAGCTCTTTCAATTCTTTTGCACTTGAATTCCGGAAAGTGTACTTCTTGATGCTTCTCTTTTGATCCATGGTACCTGTGATGTTTACAAAGAAAGTCTCTAAGTTCCTTGAAAACCATTTGTGAAGGACATTTTTTATGAATGCATGAATGCATGGTTTATGCATCAATCACAATCAAGAGCACACAAGATCATATCAAATCACACAAAATCACACAGTCCAGTTTCAAAGGTTCGACATCACGAGCATGGAGCCATGGGTCTACCCATCCCACAAGGCGTGATCTAATGAGTTTTGTACCTGCCAATCGGGTTATACAAAGGTTCCCAGAGTTTTCAATCTTCTATCGGATATTACCGGCACGCAAAATTGCTCATGGGCGCCAATAATATGCCTAAAAAGACCTCGTCTGAGCGTAGTATCGCATGACAACAAGCTCAAATTGGTACTTGATCTTGTTTCTGCACTACATCCTAAAAAGGCTTAGATGGGTTAAAAAGGTTCTAGGCCATTCAGCTTCTACGGACACTCACTATTGAAAGTAATAGCGTTATCACGATGGTTCGTAACAACCTCTACTACCTTCCATGAGGCCTCCACTGATTGGGGTTCCACCATATGACGCTCATGGTAAGGATTGCTCCTGACATGCGACTATTGGTCTTACCACCTCCTATCTCAAGTTACTCACCAAAGTTCGGGTTAGAACTTTATCTCATCACAAAGGAACCGTCGAGCACCAAAAAGAAAAAAAAAGAAGATAAACAAACAAAGCACACAATAATATATACATAATTTCCGCTTAAAGGGAAAAACATTTTTAAAACGAATAAACACTTTATCGTCGTTGGAGAGAAATACTCAGCCATTGATCTTGAGCATGAGAACAAACGAGTTCTTTGCATCGCTAATGAAAGAAGGGCTCCAACTCGGATAAAAATCGACGAGTATGCCACTAGCTCTCTCACGCGGAAAAGATCTCATTATATCAATCAATTTCAAAATCGTGGGGTATAACCACTCGTTTCGACAATTAACAGTGTCTAAACTTTTGAAGAAAAAGAGGAAAAGGCCACTAAGGGCAAAGGATTTTTCAAAGAAAACGTTTTGAAAATGATTGCAAACATAAGAAGGTTTTTTGAAAAAGGGAGAAGATTTTGAAAATTAAAGAATGGGAGGAGATGAAGAGGCTATCCTATTGCGTAAAATAAAAGCTAAGGAAAGAAACGGTCTAACCGAAATAAGAAGCCAATACTTGACATTATGAGTCAAGGTAGATTTCCCATCCTTTGGAATATCAATACTAAACCATCACATTACCACTTGGGGATCCAGATGAACTTATTATCTTAGCACCATTTCGCATTAAGCACATTAAAATTCTGACGAAAATCGGGCAGAGTAACGGCTGTTTTCGGGTAAAATCCTTATATCAATGCCTTGGAATTAACCATCAAGGGCTTTCAAGGAAATACCTGCACATACAAACAAACAACAATCCAATGCCAGACAGACAGAATAATAGCAGAGTAACAATATCATGAGGGTCCAGAGGTACTAAGTCCATAAGTCCGAATCTCCAAAATGCTCGGGATAGTAACCAATAGTCCAAAAGAGAGCCTTAGGTGTTTTTTAGATTTTTGTTATTTATTAGTGTTTTAGCATAAAAGTAAAGTATGGTCCAAGTGGACAAAAAGAAAAATAGCGGAAGCATAAACATAGCGTCCAAATGGACAAAGAAAAAATAGCGGAATATAAACGTCCAAATGGACAAAGAGAAAATGGCGGAAACATAAACATGATGAAATGATAAAATAAAGCAATAAAGCGAGAAATATAAAGAGCAATATAATAAAGTGCGGAAATTAAAGTCAATTGTTAGATGTTAAAGATAACCATCTTGAAACTTGTCAAGTATGTTATCAAAGTTAGTAATGAAGATCGATGGTGAGTGAAGGATGTACTCAGATTTAAATTCAATAGAAATTTATCAGAAGCTTGATAAAATCATAGCGACTACACGATAAACCTCCATAAGTCTTAAATCAACCGCATACAATTCTCTTCCATATTTGATCTTTTTGATTCGGGACACGAAATATTGCGCTATGTTAAGCATGTAAATACAAGGTCACATTCACAAAGAAGTTTTTGATCCATGGCAAACTCCACAAGCAAACAAACAACAAGGCTTAAGCAAAAGAACTCAAGGAAATGCTAGGTTGGCTATTCAAGACAAATCAGGTCGACCTGCAATATATCTAGGTCGACTCAAAACTAAGAAAACAAGAAAGTTTCAGAAATACCACAAGTAGGTCGACCTAACCACACTCCCAGGTCGACCTAAACTGAAGAGTTTTTGTCATATCACTGTTAGGTCGACCCACTCACATCCACAGGTCGACCTAATCTGAAGAATTCTTCAAAAAGCTGAATTAACTGATTCTAGGTCGACCTAACCTAGCAATAGGTCGACTCAATTGGCAACAAATTCATTCTGACTCATTCTTACCTCTGTTAGGTCGACCTAAGCACCAAGGTAGGTCGACCTATCTGCTAAAAACTTCCCAAATCATGTGTTCACTCTGCTCCAACATACCAGCAACTCATATATATTATCCAAGGTTCAATTATTGCATACAACACCAACGACTGAAAGATACACAAAGGCTTCTCATCTTCGTTCTTCGTCATCTCCAACACAATTACACATAATCATTCTTGCGTTGAGGGTTAGTGATCGAGTTCGATAACGTCCATGGAACGGAATTGAAGATTCCTAGTGGGTGAAGATTTGTGGGGTTTTTGGTGAATAAAATCCGAGGGTTTTGTCCTCCAAGATAGGTGTTTCTTGGGGGTTTTTATCAAGAGGTTTCATCGAGGATCCATCTGAGTGTGAAGATTGAAGAACAAGGGTTCAAGGCAATTCAAGACACTGCAGAAAAGGGATCAAGTGAAGCTCTTGGATCACCTTGATCTGACTCAAGATTAAGGGGGAAGAAGATTCAAAGGATCGACAAATTCGGTTTATTGTTTATCGCTTTGTTTTCTTCTTTGTATATACTACTTTCAACATTAATGGAAGATTTCCCAATTTCAATTTGGAATTGGGGGCAGACGTAGTCGTAGCGAGGACGATCGACGAACTGCCTGAACAAATATCGTGTTCTTGTCGCTTTTATCTTTTCATTCACGTTCTGTTCATATTTGGTCATAATTGCTAAATTGATTAACGATTCAAGTGTTAAAATTGTGAATTAAGGTTCTGCATAAACATCACAATTCACCACATCTTGAATCATCATCAATTTGAACATTATCACCAAGTGTTTGTCTTTTTGCTTATTCCATTATTACTGCATTGCAAACCAAAGTTTGTCAATTTAGAAGTTAATTGATTTTAAGCTGTGAAACGTATTGATTCGATAACATATCACTTCATCGTTAATCTCAATTATCTTGTGGTTTTGTCACATATACGACCCTTGCAATAACAGTCCGGAATAGACGCAAGTCGATTCAGAACCGCTTTCGCTTTAGTTCGAAATAATTCCGAAAAACTCTGTGAGATCTATTCACCCCCCTCTAGATCCTCAGGCCAGCGTCTAACAAGTGGCATCAAGAGCTCTGGTTTATTCCGTGCTACGTGAAACACTTATTGGAAAGATGGCTTCCGGACCTAAAGGAGCTCACAATAGAGCTCCAGTTTTCAACGGTGAAAACTATGGCTATTGGAAGGATTGTATGTGTGTCCACATCAATGCAATTGATAGGAACATCTGGACAGCTATTGTCAATGGTCCTTTTCAGATCACCATGACAAATGCAGCTGGTGCAGTTGTTCCAAAACCAGAAAATACTTGGGATGCTGAAGATGAAAAGAGATATGCATATGATTGGAAAGCGAGAAACATTCTAATCTCAGCTCTAGGAGTTGATGAATACTATCGCGTTTCCCATTGTAGATCCACTAAAGCTATGTGGGACACATTGCAAGTTGCCCACGAGGGAACAGATGATGTCAAACTAGCTAGGATCAATACGTTAACTCAAGAGTTCGAACTCTTCCACATGGAAGATGGTGAATCCATCGAAAACATGCAGAAGAGATTCGTTCACCTGAAAAATCGGTTAAATTCTCTTGATAGACCTGTTTCCAATGCATTTGCTACTAACAAAATCTTAAGATGCTTGAACAGGGAATGGCAACCCAAGGTTACAGCAATAAAGGAAGTAAATGATCTAAACACCTTAGACATTACCACTCTCTTTGGTAAACTAGAGGAACATGAACAACACCTTAAATGCCTTGACATGCATGAGAAAAGGGCAAAGAAAGAAAAGAACATGGAGAAAGAGGTAGAGAAGAAGTCAATAGCTCTAAAAGCTTCAAGCTCCAAGACCTCAAGACAAGAGCTAGAGGATAGTGATACAAGTGATGACGAAAACTCCGATGATGAGGAAATGGGACTGTTTGTGCGAAGATACAACAAATATCTAAAGAAAAATGGAGCAAAACATTCTGACAAAGGCTTGATCAACTATAGAAAGCAATCAAACAAGTTCAAACAAGATGACGACAACAAGGGAAGAATCAAAGGCCCTTGCTTTAATTGTGGGAAATCCGGTCACTACAAACCGGATTGTCCATAACTTAAGAAGGAAAAAGAGAAGAACCAAAGCAAAGGTCATAACAAATCTAAGAGAGCCTACATAGCATGGGAAAATGATTCATCTAGTGAAAGCTCATCAAGCGATGAAGAAAAATCAGCAAACCTATGTTTTATGGCTCATCAACACAAGAAAAAGAAAGCTGTAAGTCATCTTAAACCTGAACTCGTAGATAAGGTATCTCATTCTCAACTAAAACTTGCTTTTGAAGAATTACATAGAGATGCAATTAAAGCTTTCAAACTTTTGGCCTCAAATAAGAAAATCTTTTCATATCTTGAATCAAAAGTTGAGAAAACCGAAAAGGATATGGAAGCTTTAAAACAATCTATGCTAGACATTCAAAAGGATAAAGTTGAAATAGATCCTACATCATGGTTTGGTTGTGAGACATGTCACATTTGGCAAAAAGAAGTAAGAGATCTAAAAGCCAAGTTAGACAAGGCTCTACAACCAAAAGTGACCTTTGCGGTTGATCCAAATAAGTTCAAAAGATCGTATACTCCTTTATATAGTAAATACACTTTTGTACCAAAAGTATCAACTAGCAAAACATCATATTCTCATCATATTACCTGTCATTATTGTTGCAAAAAGGGACATACCATTGAAAAATGCAAATTTAGGAGAATTTTAGTTCCTAAAGGAGTATTTCAATGGTTGCCTAAGTGCAACAACCTCTGTACTCACCACCTAGGACCCAATGAAGATTGGGGACCTTCCATTCTAAATTAATTTTGCAGGAAAAGTGTCTTGACATCGCCGAAAGGTGATGATCCCTTGATAGCTGATGCTCAAGACACATAAAGGAAGACATATCACTTTTGGTATGTCATCTATGAAGAACTATTCTTGGCAAAGGAAATGTAGGTGACCTGGCCACTACTAATGTATAAGATACATCACAAATACAAGTTAACCCGAAAAACACAAAGGACGCATTACTTGATGTGCAATTGGCAAGTTGCATTGCAAGGAAATTTAAACCTATTCTAAGCAGAATAATGTTTGGGACCCTGTTCCGCATCCGGGAGAACATCAAGTAATCGATACTAGATGAGTTTTTCGCAAAATCAAGCAATCAAGTTGTGAAACATTCTATCAAGACAATTCATCATCAAAACTAGGAGTATGGCACACTGACAAGAGGATTCCACACAATGATGACAAAACACCTACATATTGAGAAAGCGGTAACATGTTTATTGTTCACTTCCAAAAATTGTATTGATACTATAATATGCTATCAATTAACATGCTTACAGTGACTTCATACATGTTTATCTATATATCTCAATTACATATATGTGTCTATCATCTCCATTCATAACATATCATGTTTTGGGCATACAAGCAAGTAACTAAGCATAAATGCATCATATAGTAACATCCCTAAGGCATTTCAAACATTTGAAGCAACTTAGGTCGACCTAACCTGCATCTGAGTCGACCTACAGAAGAAAACTTTCAGCAGAAACCAAAAATGCCCAGTTACGTCGACCTACCCTCTTTTTAGGTCGACCTAATCTGCAATTTTTTTAAGGTTTCTCTGTTAGGTCGACCTACTGCTTCAAAAATTCCCAAATTTGGGTCTGTTGGTCGACCCGACCCATCCCCAATCATTCATAATCTTTCCTCTTTTCATTCCCACTCATTCTCATATCATTGTGTACGGCCAACCCTAATTCCTCAAGTTCAAAGAGTGTCAAAAATCATCCCTCTCACACAAATCATCAACAACCATGCCTCCAAAATCAAGAAAGGGAAAGGAAATTGCCTCTGGTTCATCATCTCAACCGGTAAGTGCTCTTGTTCATCCTGATTGTAGGGAAAATTTTGAGAAATGGCAGATGAAAAGAAAAATTGTTAAGCAATATACCTATGATCCAAATCTTGTCGAAAACGTGCATATCCCCGATGTCGCTGCTTTGATTGAACATCAAAATATTCATCCCTTAGTGCAATGTGATACTCCGTACTGTGAAAATACCGTCAGGGCTTTCTATGCAGGATTTACAAAAGGGGATGGTTGTAATTTCCGATTCAAAATGGGCTCTAGGTCGCATGTTGTTGACAAACGGGCTTGGATTAGTATCTTTGGTCTCAAAATTGTAGGTGATGAATTCTGTATGGAAGACGGGGATGTACTGGGAAACTATGACCATGTGGCCTACATGAAGTCTATCCTCAAAGACCCTTCCGTATTTGACAAACCTAATGAAACAATAACAGCCGGTCACCTGAAGCGAGATCCTAGGCTCCTAAATTGGGTCATCTCAAGAATCATTCGACCAAGAGCAAGAGGGTACTCAAGAATTGAAAGGAATGAAGTTGTGCTCATGTATCTGCTGCAAAATAGAACGCGTATACATTGGCCTTACTTCCTAACTGCTAAGTTTCATGAGGTCCAACAGAAAACTACAGCCCTGTGTTATGGATCAATCATTCAAACAATTGTCAATCACTTCGGCATGAGGCTTGATCACTTACACTACATCAGCATACACCAATCTCAAGAATTCTCACAAACCACCTTGACTCTTATGGGATACCATTGGAATCCAGTTAGGAAAACCTACTATCTCATTCAAAAGGGAACAGGGAAGGTTATCTACAATTATGATGATCCCACGGAGTTTGGAAACAATGCAGGAAATGAAGAAGAAGGACTTGATCAAGACAATGCAAATGATGATGATCACCACATGGAAGATGTTGCACAAGATACGGATGCAAATTGGAGATATGTTCCTTCACAACAAGAGGATATCCCTTGGGGATACACGGCTCCGCCTCCGCCAGATCAAACCAACATCATTTCCATGTTAGAGAATATGCAACTCCTACAACAACAACACTTCAACACACAACAGCTCCAATTCCAACAAATGCAACAGCTCTAACAAGATCGCTATGAAGAACAACAACGACAATATCAATCGTTGTACAACTTAGTTCAAGACCACAAAAGCGATTTTGAGACTTTTGCCTCCAACTCGACTCTAAGACAGAATCAGTTTGAGGAAACGGCATTGCATCGTCATGCCAACATAAGTCAAAGCTTCAATACTCTAAACCACTCCGTGCTTGATCTGTCGGAACAAGTTAAAGAAGACCGTCCTCAAACATTTCAAAGAGGAAGAGGAAGACGGGGAAGGCGTTAGGATGCATATCTTTTCATTCCATCATATCATTACATCTCATTCCATCATTGTCATGAATATTTACTAAAGATTTCTAAGTACTTAGTTTAGTTTTCTTTCAAATTTGTCTGAATATTATGTGTGCTTGGTTGTAACATCAAAAGTTTTTTTTTTTTTGGATATTATGTCACCTCTACTTGCTTCTGTTAACGATTATGTGTGCTACGTTCGTGCCTTATCTATTCTATACTATCTCTTGTTTCTATTACTCGTGCATTTCTTTTTCTTTTTGATGTTGTCAAAGGGGGAGATAGATGCTTACGGGGAATAGATGCTGAGAGTACGGGGGAGCTTAGTTATGGATGCTGAGAGTATGGGGGAGAAATCACTACTTGTTCTGCTAGAGATGTCACTGATTGTTTGCCATCATGAGATGTCATTGAGTGTTTGCGATCATCAAAAAGGGGGAGAATGTAAATACAAGGTCACATTCACAAAGAAGTTTTTGATCCATGGCAAACTCCACAAGCAAACAAACAACAAGGCTTAAGCAAAAGAACTCAAGGGAATGCTAGGTTGGCTATTCAAGACAAATCAGGTCGACCTGCAATATATCTAGGTCGACTCAAAACTAAGAAAACAAGAAAGTTTCAGAAATACCATAAGTAGGTCGACCTAACCACACTCCCAGGTCGACCTAAACTGAAGAGTTTTTGTCATATCACTGTTAGGTCGACCCACTCACATCCACAGGTCGACCTAATCTAAAGAATTCTTCAAAAAGCTGAATTAACTGATTCTAGGTCGACCTAACCTAGCAATAGGTCAACTCAACTGGCAACAAATTCATTCTGACTCATTCTTACCTCTGTTAGGTCGACCTAAGCACCAAGGTAGGTCGACCTATCTGCTAAAAACTTCTCAAATCATGTGTTCACTCTGCTCCAACATACCAGCAACTCATATATATTATCCAAGGTTCAATTATTGCATACAACACCAACGACTGAAAGATACACAAAGGCTTCTCATCTTCGTTCTTCGTCATCTCCAACACAATTACACATAATCATTCTTGCGTTGAGGGTTAGTGATCGAGTTCGATAACGTCCATGGAACGGAATTGAAGATTCCTAGTGGGTGAAGATTTGTGGGGTTTTTGGTGAATAAAATCCGAGGGTTTTGTCCTCCAAGATAGGTGTTTCTTGGGGGTTTTTATCAAGAGGTTTCATCGAGGATCCATCTGAGTGTGAAGATTGAAGAACAAGGGTTCAAGGCAATTCAAGACACTGCAGAAAAGGGATCAAGTGAAGCTCTTGGATCACCTTGATCTGACTCAAGATTAAGGGGGAAGAAGATTCAAAGGATCGACAAATTCGGTTTATTGTTTATCGCTTTGGTCATAATTGCTAAATTGATTAACGATTCAAGTGTTAAAATTGTGAATTAAGGTTCTGCATAAACATCACAATTCACCACATCTTGAATCATCATCAATTTGAACATTATCACCAAGTGTTTGTCTTTTTGCTTATTCCATTATTACTGCATTGCAAACCAAAGTTTGTCAATTTAGAAGTTAATTGATTTTCAGCTGTGAAACGTATTGATTCGATAACATATCACTTCATCGTTAATCTCAATTATCTTGTGGTTTTGTCACATATACGACCCTTGCAATAACGGTCCGGAATAGACGCAAGTCGATTCAGAACCGCTTTCGCTTTAGTTCGAAATAATTCCGAAAAACTCTGTGAGATCTATTCACCCCCCTCTAGATCCTCAGGCCAGCGTCTAACAAAGCAGATCGCCAAGTGATTTATGTAGAAATCACCCTACAACGAGGCCGGTCAAAACTTTATGTGCTAATGCATGCGAGAGAAGCGATATGTAGATCACTCTCCGAAAGCAATACCGCACGAAAAGAAAAATGGGGAGCGATCTCGTCTTTACCAAGAATCCATAAGAATTCTCAAGGTGTTAAGACTTTCATCGATCAAAAGAAAAAGAAATAAAAGATGGAACCATATTCAAAAGCTCCTTTCATCCATAATTTCAATCACTTAATATTGCGGATTCGGATTCTCATCCTATCGACGCCCTAAGTCCATTGAAATTAGAGAGAAATTAGGCCTCTAACTTGTGATTCAAAGAAAATATCAAAAGAATGGAGTAGAAGATGAGTTAGAACCAAAAACAAGTCAAAAAAGGCAAAAACCACATTCTGCTCAGATGTAAATCGATTTGCACAGAGTGTAAATCGATTTGCATAACTCTGTTTTCAAATCTGCGCAGTTTTTTAGTTATGTAAATCGATTTGCACCAGATGTAAATCGATTTGCACAACACAGTTTTTCAAAAAAACAGCAAATAAAGAGAAGAAAACTTGTTTAAACATAAAACCAAACACCTTGTGATCTTGGATCAATTTGTGCACGAAAATGTATCAAGTAAGCAAGCAAAACTCATCAATGTAGCACCAAAGGTGCATCAAGCATAAACAACAATGGATCACATCTTGAATTATGGAATGGATCTAGAATTTTACCAATTCTTTCACAAACTTTGAATCTTCTTCAAGAACACACAACCACAAGCCTTGATCTCTCACAATTGATGAAGAAAGTAGTGTTTATGTTGAGGTTTAGCTCTAAATTAGTGAGGTTCAAGATGTAACTCACTAATTTTGTGGAAAAAATGAGAGCTTTGAGGGAGGGGTTTGGAAGAGGTGAGGAGAGAAAGAGCAAGAGTTTTCTTGGCTATCAAAGCTTGAAAAATGAGGAGGGGAATGCCTCAATTTATAGCACTTAGGCTTGGGAAATTTTGTGGCTTGGAGTTAGGATTGGAAAATAGAATTAGGCTTGGGAAAGGGATTTGGAGCCAAAAATGAAATCCAATGGTCTTGATGCAATCACATGAGGGTTTATGATTAAATGTTGTAGGTAATCAAATACAAGAGCTAAGTCATGCTTCCCATGCTTGCAAATGATGTCAACACTTTCAAAAGCTGAAATTTGCCTTCATTTTTTCAAATTCGCACTGGTGCAATCGATTTGCACCTTATGCAAATCTATTTACATAGCTGAAAAAGGCAAAATCTGGGGCAAAAACAGTTATGCAAATCGATTGCTGTCTTATGCAAATCGATTTGCACTGAAGGCAGAAGCAAATCTAGTGCAGAAACAGAAGGGCAAGTTCTCCAAACCTGCATTCAAATATAAGAATGTTGTCTCTTCCTCTAGGCTGTTAGAACTTTTGCATATTGATTTGTTTGGACCAGTCAAAACAGCATCTGTCAGAGGGAAGAAATATGGATTAGTCATCGTAGATGATTATAGCCGCTGGATATGGGTAAAGTTCTTAAAACACAAGGATGAGTCTCATTCAGTGTTCTTTGAATTCTGCACTCAGATTCAATCTGAGAAGGAGTGCAAAATCATAAAGGTCAGAAGTGATCATGGTGGTGAATTTGAGAACAGATTCTTTGAGGAGTTCTTCAAAGAAAATGGTATTGCCCATGATTTCTCTTGCCCTAGAACTCCACAGCAAAATGGAGTTGTAGAGCGAAAGAATAGGACTCTACAAGAAATGGCCAAAACCATGATCAATGAAACCAATATGGCTAAGCACTTTTGGGCAGAAGCAATAAATACTGCATGTTATATTCAGAATAGAATCTCTATAAGACCTATTCTAAATAAGACTCCTTATGAATTGTGGAAGAACAGAAAGCCCAACATTTCATATTTTCATCCTTTTGGATGTGTTTGTTTCATTCTGAATACTAAAGACCATCTTAGTAAGTTTGATTCTAAGGTACAAAAATGTTTCCTTCTTGGATATTCTGAATGCTCTAAAGGCTACAGAGTATACAATACTGAAACATTGGTTGTAGAAGAATCAATCAATATCAGATTTGATGATAAGCTTGATCTTGAAAAGCCAAAGCAGTTTGAGAATTTTGCAGATATAGATATTGATATATCAGAAGTTGAAGAACCAAGAAGCAAAGTTTCAGAAGCTAAAAATCTCAGAAGCAAAGGATCAGAAGATCAAGTTGCTGCATCTTTAGAGAATCTCAGAATTTCTGAAGAGCCAACAGTTAGAAGATCTTCTAGACTCACCTCAGCTCACTCAGAAGATGTGATTCTTGGAAAGAAAGATGATCCTATCAGAACAAGAGCATTCCTTAAGAACAATGCAGAATGTCAATTAGGTCTTGTTTCTTTGATCGAGCCAACTTCTGTTGATCAAGCTCTAGAAGATCCAGACTGGATAATTGCCATGCAAGAAGAACTAAATCAGTTTACAAGGAATGATGTATGGGATCTTGTTCCTAGACAAAAAGGATTCAACATCATTGGTACAAAGTGGGTTTTCAGAAACAAGCTTAGTGAGAAGGGAGAAGTGGTAAGAAACAAAGCCAGACTGGTGGCTCAGGGTTATAGTCAGCAAGAAGGTATTGACTATACAGAAACCTTTGCACCAGTGGCCAGGTTAGAATCTATTCGCTTATTAATTTCTTTTGCCACTCAACATAACATCACTCTGTATCAGATGGATGTTAAGAGTGCCTTCTTAAATGGCTATATAGATGAGGAAGTCTATGTCCATCAACCTCCTGGTTTTGAAGACTCCAAGTCTCAAGAACATGTTTTCAAACTAAAGAAATCATTGTATGGATTGAAGCAAGCTCCTAGAGCTTGGTATGAAAGATTAAGTTCTTTCCTTCTGGACAATGGTTTCACTAAAGGACAAGTGGATACGACTCTCTTCTATAAAACATCTAAGAAGGACATTTTAATTTATCAAATTTATGTTGATGATATTATTTTTGGAACATCTAATGCTACACTTGGGAAGGAGTTTGCTAAGTCTATGCAGGCTGAATTTGAAATGAGCATGATGGGTGAACTCAAGTATTTTCTTGGGATTCAAATCAATCAAACTTCTGAAGGAACATATGTTCATCAAACGAAGTATGTGAAAGAACTTCTGAAGAAGTTTAATCTTTCTGAAAGCAAAGAAGCCAAAACTCCTATGCATCCAACGTGTGTCCTAGGTAAGGATGAGGTAAGTAAGAAGGTAGATCAGAAGTTGTACAGAGGTATGATTGGATCCCTTCTATATTTAACTGCTACTAGACCTGACATTTTATTCAGTGTTTGTTTGTGCGCTAGATTCCAATCAGATCCTAGAGAATCTCATTTAACTGCTGTTAAGAGAATTCTGAGGTATCTGAAAGGTACTACTAATGTTGGTTTAGTCTACAGAAGATCTAAAGAATACAACTTAGTAGGATTTTGTGATGCTGACTATGCTGGAGATAGAATTGAAAGGAAGAGTACTTCTGGAAGTTGTCAATTTCTAGGAAGTCACCTAATCTCTTGGTACAGCAAGAAGCAAGCTACCATTGCCCTATCAACAACAGAAGCAGAATATGTTGCTGCTGCTGGTTGTAGCACACAAATGCTCTGGATGAAAAGTCAGCTAGAAGATTATCAAATATATGAGAGTAACATTCCTATCTTCTGTGATAATACTTCTGCCATATGTTTATCTAAGAATCCTATCTTACATTCCAAAGCTAAACATATTGAGATCAAACATCATTTCATTAGGGACTATGTTCAGAAGGGTGTTCTTTCTTTAAACTTTGTGGATACAGACCATCAATGGGCTGATATCTTTACAAAACCCCTTGCTAAAGATAGGTTTAAGTTCATTCTGAAGAATATCAGTATGGATTTATGCCCAGAATGAGAAGATGAGAAGGTCTTACGTATGGTTAAAGTCTGAAATGTGTTGGGATTGTGTTTTTATAAGAAGTTCTGATAATGATCAATTAGAAGTTCTGATTCTGTTATTACTAACGTTTCATTATCTAAGTTGATTCAGAATCTCTTTTAAAGTAAAACAGCTGTCACCAGTTTTCCAGAAAAATGAACACGTGTTCACTATTTTTGGACAAGCATGCGTGCAGTTGAGGAGACGCCGCCCTAGGTAACTGTGCAAATCATGTCAATTTTTTACTTTATCTCTCCTAACGTCATATCTCATTAAATGCAAATTGATGTCATATTTTTTTGTAATCATTTCACTTAAAACATATTGCATTTATTTTATTTTATTTTTCTTTTATCCAACCGTTTATATACTCATCTTCACTTTCATTTCATCATTTTTGCTTTCTCTCTCTTCATTCATCCTTCTCATTCTTTTCTCATTCATCGCATAAACCCTAGTTTGTGACTACATCTCAGTATATCACCATGAATCCTTCGTCAAGTTCATCAAGCCAGGCAGAAATGTCTTCTACTCATCTGGTTTTCAGCAAGCATGGGTATGCTCCATTGAAGATCTGTTCCATTCCTTCGTCAGAAATGGAAGTTCTTTGTGAATCTTCAGTGGATTTTGAAAATCTAAAAGTTCATGGTTTCAAACCCGATGCAAAGACAATGGCTCAAGGCTGGTCAAACTACCTTGATAGATTGGTTGGACCAATTTATCCTGTTCTAGTGAAAGATTTATGGGTCATGCAACGGTTACCCCAACTGCAATCATCTCCTTCGTGTTAGGGCATGAAGTTGTGATAACTGAAAAGTTGATAAGGAAGCTGTACAACCTGGATGATGAAGAAGGATGTACTGGTCCTCTTCACGACAGAGTTTGTTGGCCACAGGTTGATAGACAAATATCCAATGCTACTGGTCTTGAATCTCATCAAACTGGTGTGTTGAGGCCGTTCTACCAAGTTTGGGCTGAGATTATTCTGGGATCTCTCCATCATAGAAGAAGATCGTTCTCCTCATCATACATCAGTCCTGATCAGAAATATACTCTCTTCTGCATTGGAAGAAGAATTGAACTCAACATCTCCAATATTCTTTTTCAGAATTTGAAGACGTCTATTGAAGAGTCAAGAGATGAAGAACGTGAGAAGTTTCCTCATCTTCCAAGAACTGTTGTTCCTTTCGCCAGAATGATTTCTGACATTCTGATAGAAAGTGATTTAATGGATTCACTACGGACTATTGGAACGTCCAAGTTCTTTGGAGTCATTCAAGGGCATGTAATTAATGGTTTTGATCTGCAAAGGTTGGAACTTATTCAGAAGGTAATTTCTGCTCTAGTAATCTTCCCAGACATTCTGACCAGAAGAATTCCGGTTGAAGGCTTTGCTACCTTGTTCCAAAAAGAACTTAACAAGGCAGTTAAGCGTTATTTGGAAGCTTCTGTAAAAGCTCAATCTTCTGTTGATCCTGCATGGATTCGTGGAAGAGTTCTTCCTTCTCTGGCTGACCTACAGAAGAAGGATCAGAAGAAGAAAGAAGCAAGGCTGAAGAGAAAGGCTCAAGAAGAAGAAGCCAAGAAAGCCAAGAAGCAGAGGGTCACCTTTGATCCTGTCAAAGTAAACTCCAAAGAATATCAAGAGCAGCGCATCAGGGAATCTTTCCGTGCTGAAAGAACTAACAATTTTCCCAGGTAAGTATACCAACCACCTCCTTCTGAACCTCAATCTTCTATCCAACCTCCTCCTTCTGAACCTCACAACACCTTCACCATTCCAAATTCTCCTAAACCATCTCTTTCTACACCTATTCTGAACCCCACTCCACTAAATGTCTATCCTCCCACACCTTCTGATATCTCATCCTCATCAACCCTCCCCACAGATATTCCATCTTCATCCACCACAGCAGCTCCACCTTCTCTATCCCATCCCTTACCTTCCAGAAAATCCAACCCATATTGCCTTCTTTACCCTGACTACAAATTCACCTTCAACCCTTCTGAACCTGAACCTCATATCTTCCTGGAATTGTTCAAGCATGAATTTGTCTGTAGGCTGGATCTCTTGAGAGATGCTTTCTTCAATGACCTTGATGATGTATCTACTAGAAACCTTTGGAGAAGCTTGCGACAGGATTTTCAGGTTGAAGCAATGAAAGTCCAGAAGAGACTAGTGGCTGTTGCACCTAGTTATGCTGGTTATTGTCTAGAAGCTGATGATGGTGTATACTATCATCCCATCAGAAACAGGAGAGTTCTTGAGGAGAAGATGTTTGTTGATGAATTGCTGGATAATCCTTGTAGGGAGATTGTTGTTTGGAGACCTAGGTATCCAGTTCTGACTGGAGACTTCAAAACGCTGTTTGACTTTCTGAGGGAGAATCCTTCTGAGAAGTCCCCCAATAAGGTCATTCCAGAAGTTGTTGACCCTCCAGAAGTTGAAGGTCCTACTCCACCAAGGAATCTTGCTGCCATTCTTCAAGCACTTGAGAATGGAGGTTCTGATCTTCTTGCTCCTGAGTATGAAGAAGATGCTTCTAAGGAAGAAGCTGATGCTGAGATTCATCCTGTTGGAGATATTCCTGCTGAGGAAAATCATGATGATGATCTCACTATGGATGCTGCAGTTGAGATTGTTGTCCCTCTGAACAGAAGTTGTGAAGCTTCTTCTGGTGAACCCTCTCTTCTGGTGAAGACTCTAGAGGTTATTCAGAAGAACCAATCTGAACTAGCTTCTCGTATGGACAAGCAAGATGTTATCAACGATGAGTTTCGCTCATTTATGGAGAAGCAGTCTGAGAGCAATGCTAGGATTCATGACATGCTGGCCAAGATTATGTCTAAGCTAGGATCGTCTTAGTCTTTTTATGTCTTAGTTGTTTCCTTCCTTGTTGCATCTGCTTTGTGCATCTATCTTCTTATCCCTTGTATCTTCTGATTATTTCCAATGAATGAAAATCTTTTATCCTTCTCTCATATTGTTTTGTTTTTCATCTGAATCTTTTGTGTTTTTGATGTTATGACAAAAAGGGAGAGAAAATGTGATAAATGATCTGATTTATATTATCAGTTGCTGGGAGTAAGTCTCCACATTTCTAACAAGAACTTGCAAGTTCTGTGTCTTTGAGTGTTTTGCAGGATTGAAGACATTCTTAAAAGCTCAACATGAGAAGCAACGACATGGGGAAAAGCAATTCTGTATGGAAACAAGCTCATGGAAATTGAAGCAAGCTGAGTGCTATGAAGCTTCAAGATCAGAAGCAAGAAGGAAGAATGTTATGATATTCTGATGATAGAATATGCTCTAACACATTTCTTATTCCTTATATGTTCTGATGCATGTTTAGTTCTTAATATGCTCTGAAACATTATTGTTTATGCTCTGATACATATTATATGTTCTGATACATATTTTATGTTCTGATTCATTCATGCTTTGACTTTTGTCGTGTAGTTTGTTATGTAACATTTCAAGATGTAGAGATGCTCTGATGATGCTCTCGTACATTTAACAATGTTCTGATACAATCTAGCATGCAATGATTCAAGAAGAAATTCAAGCTCTGAAGCTGTCCTATGGAAGCAAGAAGCAGAAGCTATGAATGTTCTGAAGATCTAAGCATATGTGATCGTCTCAACTGAAATGAAAATACTCAGGGAAGTCCTTTATTTTATAAATTTCTTCCAGTATTTATTTCAGGGGGAGATTATTTATCTCAGGGGGA
Organism: Vicia villosa; assembly: GCF_029867415.1. Lineage (NCBI taxonomy): Eukaryota > Viridiplantae > Streptophyta > Magnoliopsida > Fabales > Fabaceae > Vicia > Vicia villosa. The sequence continues at coordinate 434,231 of NW_026705701.1, forward strand.
GATTGTTAATCTCAGGGGGAGACATATTCACACACTATGTTTATATGCTTATGCTATAACTGTGTAATTGTCTTTAGCCGTCTGAAATTCTAATTGCAAATTCATATCATTTATATATGTTTTTGTCATCATCAAAAAGGGGGAGATTGTTAGAACAAGATTTGTTCTGATCAATATTCTTAGTTTTGATGATAATAATGTATATAAATTTTGTATGAGATAATGTGGTACTCTAATCCTATGCAATTTCCATTTCAGGAATCATATAAAGAGTATGCACAAAATCAGCGCAAGAAGCACTGACTCAGAAGGTTCAGCATGCAACATCAGAACATGGTCTGGCAAGACATCAGAAGATGGTCAAGCAGAATCAGAACACGGTCTATGGAAGCATCAGAAGGACTTGAGATCAGAAGCAGAAGCACTGAAGTTCTCATGGTATCACGCTAAGAAGCACTTCAAGGTCAGAAGACAAGAAGATGCTCTGCACCAAGCTGTTTGACTATGATGATATTCAAACGTTGTTTACACAATCATCAGATCAGAAGCAAGTACAAGATGGCAGGCTACGCTGACTGACAAAAGGAACGTTAGTAGCTATTAAAGGCAACGTCAGTAGACACAGCGAAAGCAAGGCTCGAGGTAGTTGACAAAAGAGTGAAACATTAAATGCAATGTTGTACGGATCACACAAAGCATTAAATTCTCCCAACGGTCATCTTCTCAAACGCCTATAAATAGAAGTTCTGATGAGAAGCTGAATACAACACTTTGCGCAAATATACAGAAACGCTGTCAAATTCAAAAAGCTCTCAAACTTCATCTTCAACCTCACTACATTGCTGTTGTAATATATTAGTGAGATTAAGCTTAAACTTAAGAGAAATCACAGTTGTGATAATAGCTTAGTAAGAAGCATTGTAACTCTTATAAGAATTTGTTTACATTAATTTGTAAGAAATAGAGTGATCAGGTTGTGATCAATATACTTTAGAAAGTCTTAGAGGGTATCTAAGCAGTTTGTTCCTAGAGTGATCAGGTTGTGATCAGAATACTCTAGAAGACTTAGAAGTTATCTAAGTGGAAAACCATTGTAATCTTGTGTGATTAGTGGATTAAATCCTCAGGTGAGGTAAATCACTCCAAGGGGGTGGACTGGAGTAGTTTAGTTAACAACGAACCAGGATAAAAATCATTGTGCAAATTGTTTTTATCTTACAAGTTTTAAAGCTACACTTATTCAAACCCCCCCTTTGTAAGTGTTTTTCTATCCTTCATATCATATCAGCATCACACTTCAACTCCATAACATTATAACTTACCCTCCCATCAATGTCCATGGTCCAGTTTTCACGGTACGAGATTTTACTCACCGGTCTGTTATCAGTTTCAGACAATTTTTCATTCAACCAAGTTGTCAATGCCTCAAGGTTCCCGCATCCGTCAGGTATGGGAAACTTCATGGGAACCTTAGTTCCAGTAAAGTAAACAACTGTGTCAACCATAAAATTATAAAGAGGCATTTTGAAAAGTTTATATTTTCTCTCAACAACATTAACCCCTATTTATAGGCCATCTTATCCATGCATTCCACTATCAGTGCAGTCTTATCCACGCAATCTACTATCAGTGCAATCTTATCCATGAAAATGTGTCGGTGCAATCTTATCCATCCAAATAAAACACAAAATAGAACAGAAAATAAACCATAATCCATAAAACCTCAAAGTGTATCAAAATAAAACACAATCCATTAAGTGTATCAAATAAAACACAAAATAAATCATAAAATACAACAATAATCAATACTGATGGGCGATGCGTAAAACCTCAAACAAATCAGCATACGCTATATCATCCTCTTCTGCATCCATCTGTCAGAGATAACGGTGAACCAATGTGGAAGCACGAACCCAATCCGGATCAGCGGGTCCTGCATCGAAGACATGAACTAGAACCTCTCTACGCGTACGAGGTGGGGGCGACACCAACTGAGGATGCGACACACGGTAATACCATTGTAAATATCCATCAACCGTCTCATAGGGGTATCTGACTGGTGCGGTGTCTCTAACCACGTCCTTCACGCCCCGGTCATAGCCAATCCTTTCCACAACAATGTCATCATTGCTCATTGTATCAACAGGAGGTGGAGACGGAATATACTGATGAAGGCCAAACTGACGAAGACACCTGTCAGGTAAGTATGGAACATGTACGTCACACCAAACAAGAAAACCTCTGTACAGAGATAGCTCGTCAAAAGGAAGGTGACGTCTGTGATCCTCGAATGGGCGCCATATGACGTCTGTAGGTGTCAACTGGTCCAAAATCGGTCTCAACTGATCCACCTTCATGGCTTCTTGCCTGTACGACCATCTCATCGCCCGAGGAAGCCCATGATTTTCAGATGGACGCCAGTTCTCTCCTTTGTTAGAACAAGATTTGTTCTGATCAATTATCTTAGTTTTGATGATAACAATAATATGAATTTTGCTTAAGATAATATGGTACTCTAATCCAATGCAATTTCCTTTTTAGGAAATATATAAAGAGTATGCATAATTCAGCGCTCAGAAGCTTTGTCTCAAAGGGTTCAGCATGCAACATCAGAACATGGTCTGGCAAGACATCAGAAGATGGTCGAAGCAGAATCAGAACATGGGTCTATGGAAGCATCAGAAGAACATGAGATCAGAAGCACTGAAGTTCTGATGGTATCACGCTCAGAAGCACTTCAAGGTCAGAAGATCAGAAGATGCTTTGCACCAAGCTGTTTGACTCTGATGATATTCAAACGTTGTATTCACAAACATCAGATCAGAAGGAAGTACAAGTGGCAAGCTACGCTGACTGACAAAAGGAACGTTAAAAGCTATAATAGGCAACGTCAGTAGACACAGCGTGAACAAGGCTCGAGGTAGTTGACAAAAGCGTATAACATTAAATGCGATGCTGTACGGAACACGCAAAGCATTAAATGCACTCAACGGTCATCTTCTCCAACGCCTATAAATATGAAGTTCTGATGAGAAGCAAGGTTAACGATCCTGAACAAAAACAACTCATATTAACTTGCTGAAACTCTGTTCTATCCAAAGCTCAGAATCTTCATCTTCATCAAAGCTCACTACATTGCTGTTGTAATATATTAGTGAGATTAAGCTTAAACGTTAAGAGAAATATCACAGTTTGTGATTATAGCTTTTAAGAAGCAATTGTAATACTCTTAGAATTGATTACATTAAGTTGTAAGGAACTAGAGTGATCGTGTGGATCAGTATACTCTAGGAAGTCTTAGAGGTTATCTAAGCAGGTTGTAACTAGAGTGATCGTGTGGATCAGAATACTCTAGAAAAGTCTTAGAGGGTATCTAAGCAGTTGTTCCTGGAGTGATCAGTGTGTGATCAGAAGACTCTGGAAGACTTAGTTGCTGACTAAGTGGAGAACCATTGTAATCCGTGCGATTAGTGGATTAAATCCTCAGTTGAGGTAAATCATCTCTGCGGGGGTGGACTGGAGTAGTTTAGTTAACAACGAACCAGGATAAAAATAACTGTGCAATTTATTTTTATCTGTCAAGTTTTTAAAGCTACACTTATTCAAACCCCCCCCCTTTCTAAGTGTTTTTCTATCCTTCAATTGGCATCAGAGCGCCGGTTCTAAGGTGCAAGCACTTAACCGTGTTTAGAAAAGATTCAGGAAGAGAAAAACGCTTCAGTAAAAGATGGCTGATGAAACTGCAAAGTCTACACCTGCATCTACATCTGGCTCTGCTGAGCAACACAACGGTAACAATGGTTATACTAGACCGCCGGTATTTGATGGTGAAAACTTTGAATACTGGAAAGATAAACTAGAAAGTTACTTTCTTGGTCTAGATGGTGATCTATGGGATCTTCTGATGGATGGTTACAAACATCCAGTAAATGCCAGTGGCGTAAAGCTAACAAGGCAAGAAATGAATGATGATCAGAAGAAGCTTTTCAGGAATCATCTTAAATGCAGAACTGTTTTGCTGAATGCTATCTCTCATGCTGAGTATGAGAAGATATCTAACAGGGAAACGGCCTATGACATATATGAGTCCTTGAAAATGACTCATGAAGGAGATGCTCAAGTCAAGGAGACTAAAGCTCTCGCTTTAATCCAGAAGTATGAAGCCTTCAAGATGGAGGATGATGAAGACATTGAAAAGATGTTTTCAAGATTTCAAACTCTTACTGCTGGATTGAGAGTTCTTGACAAGGGATACACCAAGGCTGATCATGTAAAGAAGATCATCAGAAGCTTACCCAGAAGATGGGGTCCTATGGTGACTGCATTCAAGATTGCAAAGAATCTGAATGAAGTTTCTCTGGAAGAGCTTATCAGTGCCCTGAGGAGTCATGAAATTGAACTGGATGCAAACGAGCCTCAAAAGAAAGGTAAGTCTATTGCATTAAAATCCAATATCAAGAAATGCACTAACACTTTTCAGGCTAGAGAAGAAGATCCTGAAGAATCAGAATCTGAAGAAGAAGATGAACTGTCCTTGATCTCCAGAAGGCTAAATCAACTCTGGAAGACCAAGCAAAGGAAGTTCAGAGGCGTCAGAAGTTCAAAGAAATTTGAACGTGGAGAATCTTCTGATGACAGAAGATTTGACAAGAAGAAGGTCATGTGCTATGAATGCAATGAGGCTGGACACTTCAAGAATGAATGTCCAAAACTTCAGAAGGAAAATTCCAAGAAGAAGTTTCATAAGAAGAAAGGTCTTATGGCAACCTGGGATGAGTCAGAAGATGATTCAGACTCTGAAGATGAGCAGGTTAACTGTGCGCTGATGGCGACAGAAGATGACGGATCAGAATCTACATCAGAATCAGATTCTGAAGAGGTATTTTCTGAACTTACTAGAGATGAGTTAGTTTCCGGTCTAATTGAACTTCTGGAATTCAAGTCTCAGATTAGTCTCAAATACAAAAAGCTGAAAAAGCTATTTGAATTTGAAACAAAGAAGCTTGAGTTGGAAAATTTTGAATTAAAAGAAAAACTTTTAAAATTATCCAATAATGTTGGATCTCCTTCTGATTCAGAAAAATCCACTCCCAGTCTAAACCATATTCTGAAAGAATATGATTTAAGTTTCAGGAAGTTCTTATCTAGAAGTATTGGCAGAAGTCAGCTAGCTTCTATGATATATGCTGTGTCTGGAAACAAAAGAGTTGGCATTGGTTTTGAGGGTGAAACCCCATACAAACTTGAACCTGTTGATGAAATGAAATTCACATACAAGCCATTGTATGATCAGTTCAAGTATGGCCACTCCCATGATATTAGGCACACTTCACATGCTCAAAGTTTTCACATAACACACACCAAAAAGCATGTGACACAACCTAGGAAATATCATGAAACTCACATTAAAAATTATCATGCTGTTCCTCCTATTGCTTACAATGTTAAACCTAAGTTCAATCAGAACTTGAGGAGAACTAACAAGAAAGGACCCAAGAAGATGTGGGTACCAAAGAAAAAGACTATTTCTTTTGCAGATTCTCTTGGCGACAAAGAAGATAAAAGTCAACATGTCATGTCACCTGGACTCAAGTTGGTCTCAACACTTGAAGGGAAGAAGGATTGTCTTCCAAGTTCTGGTACTTAAATCTGTTGAAGAATCTATGTTCGTAGGAGATCAGAAAAGAAAGTTTATTAGTCTTGGAATCATTTGTTTTGTTTGTTTCTATAGCAATGATGTTTCGTTCTTGAGTATTCTGAATGCTCTAAATGCTACAGAATATACAACATTGAAACATTGATTGTGGACGAATCAATAAATATCTGGTTTGATGATAAACTTGTTTCTGATGAAACAAAGCAGCTTAAGAATTTCTGCAGATACAGTTTTGTCTTATCAGAAGCTGCAGAACAAAGAAGTGAATCTCCAGAAGCTGTGTATATCAGAAGTAATGGATCAGAAGATCATTCAGATTTACATCAGCACACCTCAGAAGGAGTGTTTCCAGAAGAGAAATTTGATCAATTTAGAAGCAGTGATCAAAATCAGAAGGCGTAAAGCCTATTGAATATTTCACACCTGTCATCCATTATCTGATGATGAACACGTGTCTCTACGGTCAGTACGAAGCGTGCAGTTGAAAAGACGCCGACCTAGGTAACTGTATTAAATCATTTCATTTACCATGCTATCTCTCCTAATGTCATTTCTCATTTAATGCAAAATGATTTAATTTATTTTCAAATCTTTTAAATAGCCCGCTTCAACTTCATTCTCTTCTCCGTCTCTCTATTTTATTGTACATTTTTTTTTCTCGCTGCATCTGTTTTTCTTTTTCAAACCCTAGTCTTTGTTCTAATCTTCGACATAATCATCATGAACTCTTCCTCTTGTTCATCTTCCTCAAAAGAAAGACTTACTTCTTCACAAATCCTTCTACGAAATTATGAATATGCTCCTCTGAAAACTTGCTTGATACCCACGAAGGACTTGGAGGTTTTATGTGAAACTGCTGTGGACTTAAACAATCTTAAAGCGAATGGCTTTAAGTGTGATGCAAGAATCCTTGAGCAAGGATGGTCCAAGTACCTTAATAGATTGGTTGGTCCAATTTATCCTGATCTTGTGAAGGATTTCTGGGTACATGCAACGGTTACCCCAACGGCCATCATTTCATTCGTGCTAGGGCATGAAGTGGTTATCTCTGAAAAACTGATCAGAAAGCTATACAATCTGAATGATGAAGAAGGTTGGAATGGCTTTCGACATGCATCTGTTGATTGGTCGATAGTTGAAAAACAAATCTCTCAAACTTCTGGGATTGACTCGAATAACACAGGCACCTTGAGGCCATTTTATAGAGTATGGGCTGAGATTATTCTAGGTTCTCTTCACCACAGAAAAAGGATGCTCTCCTCTTCTTACATCAGTCCAGATCACAAGCACACTCTTTTCTGCATTGGCAAAAAGACTGAGATCAACATTTCTCACATTCTGTTTGAGAATCTGAAGACTTCAATCCTTGAGTCAAGAGAAGAGGAAAGGGCGAAGTACCCTCATCTTTCAAGAACGACTATTCCGTTTGGAAGAATGATTTCAGACATTCTTACTGAAAGCAAAGTGCTGGACTCCATCAGAAAACTCAATGCATCCCATTTGCTTGGAGTAGTTCAAGGTCCCATTTTTAATGGTGTGGATTTGTTCAGATTAGAACTCATTAAAAATGTACCTTCTGTGTGCCCAAGCTTTCCTGACATTCTCTCAAGAAGAGTTGTTGTTGAAGGTTTTGCCTCCCTGTTTCAAGAAGAACTGCATCAGGTTGTCAAGTCTTACCTGGAAGATTGTGTTAGGAAGCAATCAGATATTGATCCTGCTTGGATCCGTGGCAGAGTACTTCCGTCCAAGGCTGACCTTTTGAAGAAGGATCAGAAGGAACAAAAGGCTAGGATTAAAAGAAAAGCCCGAGAAGATGAGGCTAAGAAGGCCAAGAAGTTGAGAGTCACCTTTGATCCTGACAAGGTGGACTCTGAAGAACGAAGGGAGAAAAGGATTAGAGATTCCTTTCGCAGAACCAGATCTTCTTCTTCTGTACAAATCTCCAGACAGGTTTTTACTCCACCTCCTTCTGTCCCTAAACCATCTTTCCAATCACCTCCATCTGAACCAAAAATAAACTTCACCTTACCAAATCCTTCTCCATCATCCTTCTCCTCTCCCATTCTAAACCCCACACCTTTGAGTATTCTTCCCCCAACTCCTTCTGATAAATCTTTCTCACCAATTCCCTTTACAAATACTCCATCCTCGTCTCAATCTATCATTTCTGATATTCCATCCTCATCAATCATTCTCTCAAATATCCCTTCTTCCTCATCCACCGCACCTCCACCTTCTATATCCCATCCCTTACCTACCAGAAAATCCAAACCTTACTGTCTTCTCTACCCTGACTACAAATTCACCTTCAATCCGCCTGAACCTGAACCCTATACCTACCTGGAACTTTTCAGACATGAGGTGATTAGCAGTCTAGACCTTCTGAAGGATGCATTTCTAAATGGTCTGGATGATGTTTCTACAAGAAATCTCTGGAGAAGATTTCGCAAGGATTTTCAAGTAGAAGCAATGGGAGTACAGAAAAGACTAGTGGCTGCTGCCCCTGGTTACCCTGGTTACCTTCTGAAGGATGATAATGGTATATACTACCATCCTCTCAGAAATTGTGTTGCTGCTGAGGAGAAGCCCTTTGTGGATGAATTGGAAGTAGCAAGACTGGCTGCTGAAATGGAAGCAACTCCATGCAGGGATATCGTTATCTTTATTCCTGATTATCCTGTTCTGCTCGGAGGCTTCAAGACTCTCTTTGACTATCTGAGGGAAAACCCTTCTGAGAAAGATCCAAGCTTGGTCATTCCAAAAGTTGTTGACCCACCAGAAGTTGAAGGTCCTTCTGCTCCCAGGAATCTAACTGCCATTCTTCAGGCACTTGAGAATGGAGACTCGGAAATTCCTGCTGCAGAATATGGAGATGCTTCTATGCAAGAAGCAGATGCTGAAGATCATGTTGCTGAATCAGATCCTGTTGAGGAAATCCCTGCAAATGATCTATCCATGGAAGCTACAGATCAAGTTGCTATTCTTGTGGTTGAAAGCGGTGAAGCTTCTTCTGATGAATCTTCTCGTCTTGCAAGGACTCTGGAAGAAATTCAGAGGAGACAGGATGAGCAAAGCTCACTCAATGATGAATATAGAGCTTTCATGGTGAGGCAAGATGGACACAACAATGAGGTTCAAGAGATGCTGGCCAAGATCTTGTCAAGGCTAGGGCCATCTTAGATTGAGTCTGTGTTGTTTCTTTCTTTTCGTTGCATCTGTTTTTGTGCATCTGATCTTACTTATCTTCATGTACTTCTGTACCTGCTGTTTGAACTTCAATGAAATCATCTTCTTCCTCCGTGTGTTTCGTTTTGTTTGTCTCTGAATCTTTTGTGTTTTTTGATGATATGACAAAAAAGGGGGAGAAATATGTGATAAATGATTTGATTTAATCAGTTGCTTTTACTAACAAGAACTGCAAGTTCTATATGGTTTAAGTGTTTTGCAGGTATAAAGAAGTGAAGAGAATCTTCAAAGCAAACACAAGAAGCAAAACCATAAGAAGTGTTATTCTGTAAAAAGAATAAACTCATGGAAACTGAAGCAAGCCGAGTGCTGTCAAGCTTCAGAAATCAGAAGCAAGAAAGAAGAATGAATCAGAAGCACAGATAATAGAATTTGATCCATATTTGTCTATTTGCTCTGACAAAATTCTATTTGCTCTGATACATTATTTCAGCCTATATGGCTCTGATACATATCATGTGTTCGAATATACATTTTATGTTCTGACTCGTTCATGCTGACTTTTGTCGTTTAGTTTTTGTTCTGTAACATTTCAGGATGTAGAGATGCTCTGATGATGCTCTGGTACATTCAACAATGTTCTGATACAAATCTAGCATGAAGTGATGTTGGTAGAAATTCAAGCTCTGAAGCTATCCGAGGGAAGCAGAAATCAGAAGCTGTGAATGTTCTAAAGATCCAGAAAACTCAAGTTCTGAAGCTGTCCTAAACGGAAGCAGAAATCAGAAGCTGTGAATGTTCTGAAGATCAAAGAAATTCAAGTTCTGAAGCTGTCCTAAATGGAAGCAGAAATCAGAAGCTGTGAATGTTCTGAAGATCAAAGAAATTCAAGTTCTGAAGCTGTCCTAGATGGAAGCAGGAATCAGAAGCTGTGAGTGTTCTAGGGATCTAAAGAAATTCTAGTTCTGAAGCTGTCCAATGGAAGCTATGAATTCTCTAAAGACAGAAGCTTATGTGATCGTCTCTACCGAAATAATCAGGGAAGTCTTTTATTAAAGTTCTTCGAGTATTTATTTCAGGGGGAGATTATTTATCTCAGGGGGAGAATGTTAATCTCAGGGGAGACATATTCATATGCTTATGCTATAGCTGTGTAATTTGTCTTTTGCCGTCTGCTCTTTCTGATCGCAAATTCATATCATTTATATATGTTTTTGTCATCATCAAAAAGGGGGAGATTGTTAGAACAAGATTTGTTCTGATCAATTATCTTAGTTTTGATGATAACTATAATATGAATTTTGCTTAAGATAATATGGTACTCTAATCCAATGCAATTTCCTTTTCAGGAAATATATAAAGAGTATGCATAATTCAGCGCTCAGAAGCTTTGTCTCAAAGGGTTCAGCATGCAACATCAGAACATGGTCTGGCAAGACATCAGAAGATGGTCGAAGCAGAATCAGAACATGGGTCTATGGTGAAGGATAGAAAAACACTTAGAAAGGGGGGGTTTGAATAAGTGTAGCTTTAAAAACTTGACAGATAAAAATAAATTGCACAGATATTTTTATCCTGGTTCGTTGTTAACTAAACTACTCCAGTCCACCCCCGCAGAGATGATTTACCTCAACTGAGGATTTAATCCACTAATCGCACGGATTACAATGGTTCTCCACTTAGTCAGCAACTAAGTCTTCCAGAGTCTTCTGATCACACACTGATCACTCCAGGAACAACTGCTTAGATACCCTCTAAGACTTTTCTAGAGTATACTGATCCACACGATCACTCTAGTTACAACCTGCTTAGATAACCTCTAAGACTTCCTAGAGTATTCTGATCCACACGATCACTCTAGTTCCTTACAACTTAATGTAATCAATTCTAAGAGTATTACAAATGCTTCTTAAAAGCGATAATCACAAACTGTGATATTTCTCTTAACGTTTAAGCTTAATCTCACTAATATATTACAACAGCAATGTAGTGAGCTTTGATGAAGATGAAGATTCTGAGCTTTGAATTTGAACAGAGTTTAAGCAAGTTAATATGAGTTGTTTTGTTCAGGATCGTTAACCTTGCTTCTCATCAGAACTTCATATTTATAGGCGTTGGAGAAGATGACCGTTGAGTGCATTTAATGCTTTGCGTGTTCCGTACAGCATCGCATTTAATGTTATACGCTTTTGTCAACTACCTCGAGCCTTGTTCACGCTGTGTCTACTGACGTAGCCTTTAGTAGCTTTTAACGTTCCTTTTGTCAGTCAGCGTAGCTTGCCACTTGTACTTTCTTCTGATCTGATGTTTGTGAATACAACGTTTGAATATCATCAGAGTCAAACAGCTTGGTGCAAAGCATCTTCTGATCTTCTGACCTTGAAGTGCTTCTGAGCGTGATACCATCGGAACTTCAGTGCTTCTGTTCTCTTGTTCTTCTGATGCTTCCATAGACCCATGTTCTGATTCTGCTTCGACCATCTTCTGATGTCTTGCCAGACCATGTTCTGATGTTGCATGCTGAACCCTTTGAGACAAAGCTTCTGAGCGCTGAATTATGCATACTCTTTATATATTTCCTGAAAAGGAAATTGCATTGGATTAGAGTACCATATTATCTTAAGCAAAATTCATATTATTGTTATCATCAAAACTAAGATAATTGATCAGAACAATTCTTGTTCTAACAATCTCCCCCTTTTTGATGATGACAAAAACATATATAAATGATATGAATTTGCGATCAGAAAGAACAGACGGCAAAAGACAAATTACACAGCTATAGCATAAGCATATGAATATGTCTCCCCCTGAGATTAACAATCTCCCCCTGAGATAAATAATCTCCCCCTGAAATAAATACTCGAAGAACTTTAATAAAAGACTTCCCTGATTATTTCGGTAGAGACGATCATATAAGCTTCTGTCTTCAGAGAATTCCTAGCTTCTGACTTCTGCTTCCATTGGACAGCTTCATAACTAGAATTTCTTTAGATCCATAGAACACTCACAGCTTCTGATTCCTGCTTCCATCTAGGACAGCTTCAGAACTTGAATTTCTTTGATCTTCTGAACATTCACAGCTTCTGATTTCTGCTTCCATTTAGGACAGCTTCAGAACTTGAGTTTTCTGGATCTTTAGAACATTCGCAGCTTCTGATTTCTGCTTCCCTCGGATAGCTTCAGAGCTTTGAATTTCTACCAACATTACTTCATGCTAGATTTGTATCAGAACATTGTTGAATGTACCAGAGCATCATCAGAGCATCTCTACATCCTGAAATGTTACAGAACAAAAACTAAACGACAAAAGTCAGCATAAACGAGTTAGAACATAAAATATGTATTCGAACACATTATATGTATCAGAGCCATATAGGCTAAAATAATGTATCAGAGCAAATAGAATTTTGTCAGATCAAATAGACAAATATGGATCAAATTCTATTATCAGTGCTTCTGATTCATTCTTCTTTCTTGCTTCTGATCTCTGAAGCTTGATAGCACTCAGCTTGCTTCAGTTTCCATGGTTTTGCTTCTTGTGTTTGCTTTGAAGATTCTCTTCACTTCTTTATACCTGCAAAACACTTAAACCATATAGAACTTGCAGTTCTTGTTAGTGAATGTGTGGGAGCTTTACCCAGCAACTGATAGATTAATCAAATCATTTATCATTTATCTTCTCCCCCTTTTTGTCATATCATCAAAAAGCAAAAAAGATTCAGAGACAAACAAACCGAAACACACGGAGGAAGAAGATGATTTCATTGAAGTTCAAACAGCAGGTACAGAAGTACATGAAGATAAGAAAGATCAGATGCACAAAGACAGATGCAACGAAAAGAAAGAAACAACACAGACTCAAACTAAGATGGCCCTAGTCTTGACAAGATCTTGGTCAGCATCTCTTGAACCTTATTGTTGTGTCCTTCTTGCCTCACCATGAAAGCGCTATACTCAGCATTGAGTGAGCTTTGCTCATCCTGTCTCTTCTGAATTTCTTCCAGAGTCTTTGCAAGACGAGAAGATTCATCAGAAGAAGCTTTACAGCTTCTATCCACAGGGATGACATGTTGATCTGCAGCTTCCATAGATAGATCATTTGCAGGGATTTCCTCAACAGGATCTGATTCAGCAACATGATCTTCAGCATCTGCTTCTTGCATAGAAGCATCTCCATATTCTGCAGCAGGAATTTCCGAGTCTCCATTTTCAAGTGCCTGAAGAATGGCAGCTAGATTCCTTGGAGCAGAAGGACCTTCAACTTCTGGTGGGTCAACAACTTCTGGAATGACCAAGCTTGGGTCTTTCTCAGACGGGTTTTCCCTCAGATAGTCAAAGAGAGTCTTGAAGTCTCCGAGCAGAACAGGATAATCAGGAATAAAGATAACAATCTCCCTGCATGGATTTGCTTCCATTTCAGCAGCCAATTTTAATTGTTCCATCTCATCCAAGAAGGGCTTCTCTTCCAACAGATGTCTTCCTTTGAGACTAGCAAACCAGAAGTCTTCATAATTCCTCAGAATTCCACGAGGCCGTGGGGCAGCAGCTACACAGGCTTCCTGAAGTTCTAAAAACAGAGCATCTGATTCTCTGCGAAAGATCCTCCAGAAGTTCCGCATAGCAACATCATTCAATCCAGAACTTTCAGCAATTCTGAGAGTATCAAAGGTACTTCTGAGATTCCTCTTTATGTTTTCAAAAACTACACCAATAGGATATACAGGGCGGAATTTTATTTGGGTTTTTGAAAAGGCAGGGTTGGAAGTGAAGTACGGATGAGGTTCTCTATCCAACCTATAAGAAGATTCTGCTTCAGTATCAGAATCTAACACTACTACTTCAGCTTCAGGACGAGGCTTGGGAGTGTAGTTGCAATCACGGAGCAGCTGCTCATGTGATGCAGAGGTTGGAAGAGGAGAATCACAAAGATTGTTTTGAGAGGTGGAGGGAGTATGTTCAAGAGTGGCATTGAGAGAAGGTTGAGATGGAAAGAGAGTTTGAAGGGGTGGTATATCCAGAACAGGATTTATGGTAGGTGGAGAGGAAGGAATGGTTATAGGAGAAGATGGAGGTGTAAGAACATGGACAAAGACAGGTGATTCTGATGTGGCTTTTTCTGGTTCAGGTGTAGGGACAACCTCTATTGGTGCAGCTTCTGAACAAACAGCAGGAACAGAATTAGGTTCAGAAATGCATATACCTTTGGAACCTCTCAGAAAAAGCTTTGGCCACATCCTCAGTCTTCTTCTGCTTCTTACTCTTCGGCTCTTCAATAATCTTTGTTTTGCCGCTAGCGATTTCTTTCCTTCTGACATATGCCAGAACTTCTGGTTGATTCTCAGCCTCTTGAGAGATATTTTCTTCATCAGATTCTTGAAGAATCATCTTTCTTTTTCTGATTTTCTTCTTCTCAACAACTTCAACAATCTCAGCATTGTTATTTGACTTCTTCTTCTTTTTCTCAGCTTCCTTCTTTTTCTTCTCAAAATCAGCAGAGACAGCCTTAGCAACCTTTGCAATGACTTCTTCTGGGACCACTTCTTTATTGGTGGTAGCAGCAGGATGATCAAACTTTCTTTTGGTCCTTTCTTCCTTCTTACGGTTCACTTTAATAGGAGCACCTTTGTCTTGATCTTTAAGACTCTTATCCTCTTTTTGTGACTTCAGATACTTAGTTCTGACTTCAGGTACCTCACTATTGAAGAAGGTTTCAAAGTCAGCTAGTACTGGTTTTCTTCTGATTCTTGTTCCAGCTAGAGGTTGAGGAACTTTGAGGATAGTGTCAATTATTTTCATCTTCTTTAAAGAAAAAGCATTCAGACAGGCTCCAGAGGTGACAGCAAGGTCTTTGATAATACCTTCAGACTCCAGACTCTCAACAATCTTGGAATGCACCAGAAGGTTTGTAATAATCCTGCCAAAAGGAATGATTGTTCCACCATTTTCTTTTCTGAAAGCGTTTCTGGAATCCTTTACTGCTTTCCACATATGGTTGAAGATAATGTAAATCGCATCAACCTTTTTCTGAGTGGCAATGCAATAAAGAATATACCTTTGATCATTACTGATGAAATCCGAGGCATGTGTTGCTTTCCTATGGTAGAAACACCCAAGAAGGATCTTTGTCCAGATTCTGTAGACATCTCTCAAATCCTTGACGTGTTTTGTTTTCTTGACATTTGGATAGAGAGTGGATAGAACATCTCCCATATCTGCCCTTTGATCAAACTCAAAAACCCCTTCAGGGTTTTTCAGATCAAACATCATTCTTAGGATGTTTTCAGTAATAACAACAAACTTTCCATGGACGAAAGAAAGTATAGATTTTGGAGCAACCACAGCATGTGCCCAGAACTCCTTGACAAGATCCGGATAAACTGGACCAACGAACTCAGCAAACAACGAGGTCCATCCTTGAAAGATGATGTCTTCTTTAAGGTGAAATTGGTTTTCTTCAATGTTGTCAAAGTCAACCATGAGTTCACACAGAACTTCCAATTCATTTTTAGGAATGGAGCATGCAACAACAGGGGTGAGTTGCAAAGTTTCTTCTTGGAGATGATGAGGAACAGATGACTCAGCATTTTGGGATGAGAAGGCAGCCATGGATGCAGAATGAACAAAAACGAACAAGAAAAGCGAACTGGGTTTTCGATTAGGGTTTTTAGAAAACGGCTAAGAACTTTTCAAACGAGAGAATGCAAGAAGAGAGAGAGAGACAAGGGAGCGAAAAAGATGTAAGATATGATTTGAAAAGAATATATAGAGACGGATTTGAAAAAGAAAATAATAAGAAATATAAACTGAACAGTTCCAGAATCAAAAGAAATCAATTTTATTAAATGATGAGTGACGTAAGGAGAGAGAACGTGGTAAAAGAAATGATTTATAACAGTTACCTAGGTCGGCGTCTTTTCAACTGCACGCTTTGTACAAACCGTACAGACACGTGTTCACCATCAGATAATAGATGACAGCTGTAAATTTCAGAATAGACTTTACGCCTTCAGATTCAGATCACTGCTTCTGATCTGATCAAGTTTCTCTTCAGGAACCACTCCTTCTGAAGTGTGCTGATATAAATCTGAATGATCTTCTGATCCACAGCTTCTGGAGGTTCACTTCTTTGTTCTGCAGCTTCTGATAAGACAAAACTGTATCTGCAGAAATTCTTAAGCGCTTTGTTTCATTAGAAACAAGTTTATCATCAAATCTGATATTTATTGATTCGTCCACAATCAATGTTTCAATATTGTATATTCTGTAGCATTTAGATCATTCAGAATAGATAAGAACGAAACATCATTGCTATAGAAACAAACAAAACAGATGGTTCCAAGACTGACAGACTTTCTTTTCTGATCTCCTACGAACATAGTTTCTTCAACAGATTTAAGAACCAGAACTTGGAAGACAATCTTTCTTCCCTTCAAGTGTTGAGACCAACTTGAGTCCAGGTGACATGACATGTTGATTTTTATCTTCTTTGTCGCCAAGAGAATCTGCAAAAGAAATAGTCTTTTTCTTTGGTACCCACATCTTCTTGGGTCCTTTCTTGTTAGCTCTCCTCAAGTTCTGTTTGAACTTAGGTTTAACATTGTAAGCAGAAGGAGGAACAGCATGATAATTTTTAATGTGAGTTTCATGATATTTCCTAGGTTGTGTCACATGCTTTTTGGTGTGTGTTATGTGAAAACTTTGAGCATGTGAAGTGTGCCTAATATCATGGGAGTGGCCATACTTGAACTGATCATACAATGGCATGTATGTGAATTTCGTTTCATCAACAGGTTCAAGTTTGTATGGGGTTTCACCCTCAAAACCAATGCCGACTCTTTTGTTTCCAGACACAGCATATATCATAGAAGCTAGCTGACTTCTGCCAATACTTCTAGATAAGAACTTCCTGAAACTTAAATCATATTCTTTCAGAATATGGTTTAGACTAGGAGTGGATTTTTCTGAATCAGAAGGAGATCCAACATTATTGGATAATTTTAAAAGTTTTTCTTTTAATTCAGAATTCTCCAACTCAAGCTTCTTTGTTTCAAATTCAAATAGCTTTTTCAGCTTTTTGTATTTGAGACTAATCTGAGACTTGAGTTCCAGAAGTTCAGTTAGACCGGAAACTAACTCATCTCTAGTAAGTTCAGAAAATACCTCTTCAGAATCTGATTCTGATGTAGATTCTGATCCGTCATCTTCTGTCGCCATCAGCGCACAGTTGGCCTGCTCATCTTCAGAGTCTGAATCATCTTCTGACTCATCCCAGGTTGCCATAAGACCTTTCTTCTTATGAAACTTCTTCTTGGGATTTTCCTTCTGAAGTTTTGGACATTCATTCTTGAAGTGTCCAGGCTCATTGCATTCATAGCACATGACCTTCTTCTTGTCAAATCTTCTGTCATCAGAAGATTCTCCACGTTCAAATTTCTTTGAACTTCTGAAGCCTCTGAACTTCCTTTGCTTGGTCTTCCAGAGTTGATTTAGCCTTCTGGAGATCAGGGACAGTTCATCTTCTTCTTCAGATTCTGATTCTTCAGGATCTTCTTCTCTAGCCTGAAAAGCGTTAGTGCATTTCTTGATATTGGATTTTAATGCAATAGACTTACCTTTCTTTTGAGGCTCATTTGCGTCCAGCTCTATTTCATGGCTTCTCAAGGCACTGATAAGCTCTTCCAGAGAAACTTCATTCAGATTCTTTGCAATCTTGAATGCAGTCACCATAGGACCCCATCTTCTGGGTAAGCTTCTGATGATCTTCTTTACGTGATCAGCCTTGGTGTATCCCTTGTCAAGAACTCTCAATCCAGCAGTAAGAGTTTGAAATCTTGAAAACATCTTTTCAATGTCTTCATCATCCTCCATCTTGAAGGCTTCATACTTCTGGATTAAAGCTAGAGCTTTAGTCTCCTTGACTTGAGCATTTCCTTCATGAGTCATTTTCAAGGACTCATATATGTCATAGGCCGTTTCCCTGTTAGATATCTTCTCATACTCAGCATGAGAGATAGCATTCAGCAAAACAGTTCTGCATTTATGATGATTCCTGAAAAGCTTTTTCTGATCATCATTCATTTCTTGCCTTGTCAGCTTTACGCCTCTGGCATTTACTGGATGTTTGTAACCATCCATCAGAAGATCCCATAGATCACCATCTAGACCAAGAAAGTAACTTTCCAGTTTATCTTTCCAGTATTCAAAGTTTTCACCATCAAATACCGGCGGTCTAGTATAACCATTGTTACCGTTGTATTGCTCAGCAGAGCCAGATGTAGATGCAGGTGTAGACTTTTCACTTTCATCAACCATCTTTTACTGAAGCGTTTTTCTCTTCCTGAATCTTTTCTAAACACGGTTAAGTGCTTGCACCTTAGAACCGGCGCTCTGATGCCAATTGAAGGATAGAAAAACACTTAGAAAGGGGGGGTTTGAATAAGTGTAGCTTTAAAAACTTGACAGATAAAAATAAATTGCACAGATATTTTTATCCTGGTTCGTTGTTAACTAAACTACTCCAGTCCACCCCCGCAGAGATGATTTACCTCAACTGAGGATTTAATCCACTAATCGCACGGATTACAATGGTTCTCCACTTAGTCAGCAACTAAGTCTTCCAGAGTCTTCTGATCACACACTGATCACTCCAGGAACAACTGCTTAGATACCCTCTAAGACTTTTCTAGAGTATACTGATCCACACGATCACTCTAGTTACAACCTGCTTAGATAACCTCTAAGACTTCCTAGAGTATTCTGATCCACACGATCACTCTAGTTCCTTACAACTTAATGTAATTAATTCTAAGAGTATTACAAATGCTTCTTAAAAGCGATAATCACAAACTGTGATATTTCTCTTAACGTTTAAGCTTAATCTCACTAATATATTACAACAGCAATGTAGTGAGCTTTGATGAAGATGAAGATTCTGAGCTTTGAATTTGAACAGAGTTTCAGCAAGTTAATATGAGTTGTTTTGTTCAGGATCGTTAACCTTGCTTCTCATCAGAACTTCATATTTATAGGCGTTGGAGAAGATGACCGTTGAGTGCATTTAATGCTTTGCGTGTTCCGTACAGCATCGCATTTAATGTTATACGCTTTTGTCAACTACCTCGAGCCTTGTTCACGCTGTGTCTACTGACGTAGCCTTTAGTAGCTTTTAACGTTCCTTTTGTCAGTCAGCGTAGCTTGCCACTTGTACTTTCTTCTGATCTGATGTTTGTGAATACAACGTTTGAATATCATCAGAGTCAAACAGCTTGGTGCAAAGCATCTTCTGATCTTCTGACCTTGAAGTGCTTCTGAGCGTGATACCATCAGAACTTCAGTGCTTCTGTTCTCTTGTTCTTCTGATGCTTCCATAGACCCATGTTCTGATTCTGCTTCGACCATCTTCTGATGTCTTGCCAGACCATGTTCTGATGTTGCATGCTGAACCCTTTGAGACAAAGCTTCTGAGCGCTGAATTATGCATACTCTTTATATATTTCCTGAAAAGGAAATTGCATTGGATTAGAGTACCATATTATCTTAAGCAAAATTCATATTATTGTTATCATCAAAACTAAGATAATTGATCAGAACAATTCTTGTTCTAACATATGGAAGCATCAGAAGAACATGAGATCAGAAGCACTGAAGTTCTGATGGTATCACGCTCAGAAGCACTTCAAGGTCAGAAGATCAGAAGATGCTTTGCACCAAGCTGTTTGACTCTGATGATATTCAAACGTTGTATTCACAAACATCAGATCAGAAGGAAGTACAAGTGGCAAGCTACGCTGACTGACAAAAGGAACGTTAAAAGCTATAATAGGCAACGTCAGTAGACACAGCGTGAACAAGGCTCGAGGTAGTTGACAAAAGCGTATAACATTAAATGCGATGCTGTACGGAACACGCAAAGCATTAAATGCACTCAACGGTCATCTTCTCCAACGCCTATAAATATGAAGTTCTGATGAGAAGCAAGGTTAACGATCCTGAACAAAAACAACTCATATTAACTTGCTGAAACTCTGTTCTATCCAAAGCTCAGAATCTTCATCTTCATCAAAGCTCACTACATTGCTGTTGTAATATATTAGTGAGATTAAGCTTAAACGTTAAGAGAAATATCACAGTTTGTGATTATAGCTTTTAAGAAGCAATTGTAATACTCTTAGAATTGATTACATTAAGTTGTAAGGAACTAGAGTGATCGTGTGGATCAGTATACTCTAGGAAGTCTTAGAGGTTATCTAAGCAGGTTGTAACTAGAGTGATCGTGTGGATCAGAATACTCTAGAAAAGTCTTAGAGGGTATCTAAGCAGTTGTTCCTGGAGTGATCAGTGTGTGATCAGAAGACTCTGGAAGACTTAGTTGCTAACTAAGTGGAGAACCATTGTAATCCGTGCGATTAGTGGATTAAATCCTCAGTTGAGGTAAATCATCTCTGCGGGGGTGGACTGGAGTAGTTTAGTTAACAACGAACCAGGATAAAAATAACTGTGCAATTTATTTTTATCTGTCAAGTTTTTAAAGCTACACTTATTCAAACCCCCCCCCCCTTTCTAAGTGTTTTTCTATCCTTCATCCTTTCCTTCCAAGTGTGGGAAAGTACTCATGAATCCAACACTGTTACCAAATAAATTATATCATATAAATTAATATACATATATTAAATAATAAAAATAAAAATATACGAATTAACATACAATTAATTAAAGGATAAAAATTAAAATAACATAAATACTTGTAGAAGAGTAGGATATCCACCTAACTGCTTGCAACTAAACATAGATGCATCTTCAAGATGTCGATAGAGAGTGACCAGTGCAGCAGATGCCCAACTATAAGCACTAAGTCTCTCTAAGACTCTAAACAACAGCAAATATCGGGCCTCGACAAGAGTAAAGGTCATATCCCCAAAAATCGTACAACCGACCAACATCATAAGATATGCCCTGGTCGCAAAAGCCCAACTACTAGCATCACGATGCTCCACAAATCTATCGTATAACCACTGCAATGAATAATAAGCTCCCCTGCAGTCACGCACATGTCGAGCCATCTCACCCCTCTCCACTCCCAAGTACTGGATGCCAAGCTCAACAACCATCTCCTCAGTGATATGCTCCCGAGGATACCAGAACAAACCACCAATAGGCAAGTGCAGCAGACTGGCAACATCATCTATTGTAATTGTCACCTCACCAAATGGCATGTGAAATGACGACGTCTCTATATGCCACATCTCCACAAATGCTGAGACAAGATTAACGTCTATCTTGGTCAGGCTAGTTCTCTGGAGACAAGTCAGACCTAACCTAGACACCAAAGCCTCCATCTCTGGTGGGAGCATCTGAGGAACTCTATCCTGAAGCTTTGTCCCATGTCTTGCGACTTTGAGCTCCTTTTTAGGACCTCTTTCCTGAAAATAAATAAAAAAAATCACATTATAAAATATAATAATAAATTAATTTTAAAATAATAAAATAAAATAGATAGATTTGTTTTACTTACCTCCACGAACCATAGACGGCGAGCAACATGGTCCTCGTATCGAACAAGTAATAATCAATCTGAAGGTCCTCCAGGATACCCAGCTGGCTGTGGTGACTCCTATGGTGGTTGTGGTGGCTCTTCTGGTGGCTGTGGTGGCTCATGAACTGGTACAGAGGGACCAACTTCATCTACGGTTCGGCGGCGTCGGCTAGTAGGTCTCCCGTCTGCTCCTAGTGTACGCATGTCGCTGATCTTAAAAAAAATATATTAAAAAATCAAAACCGGAACAGTTGAAATATGTGTTCCGGTGTGTTATTTCGATGAACCAGAATAGTTAGCAAAAGGGTTCCGGAATGCAAGCAACTGAACCAGAACAATTGTCAAAAGCGTTCTGGTATGCAAGCTTCTAAACCGGAACAGGTTTTGAAAGGGTTCCGGTATGAAGGCAAGCGAACCGAAAGAGTTTTGGAAAGTGTTCTGGTGTGTATTGGGTATGAATCGGAATAGATTTTGAAAGGGTTCCGGTGTGCAATCTGTAAACCGGAAGAGTTACTTGAAGCGTTCCGGTTTGTTTGAATAGAGAACCGGATGAGTTGTAAAAAGTGTTCCGAATTGTGTATTGGCAAATTTTTCAGAGCGTTTTCGTTGACAAATAGTGAAAAGGTGAAAATGAAAAAAAATACTTATTTATATGAGGGTAATTTCGTCCAAAATATTTTACTGTTGGGGTACAAGGACATTTGTAGGGGTACAATTTAATTAATGAATTATATTTTTTTAGTTTTCCAATTTAATAACCAAATACTATGCCAACCCTTCTCATGGGCAAACTCAACAACTAGGGGTGTTCGCGGTCCAGTTTGGATCGGTTTTGATACAAAAAGTCATTTGATTAAAAGATATAAAGAGCATGCGGTTTGGTTCGGTTTTTGGATGATTAAAAGAAAAATCCAATCCGATCCAATTTATATGGTTTACTTCGGTTCGGTTGGTTCGGTTTTATTCGGTTTTTAAAAGAAACATTATATAGATAACTTTAAAATTCATTTCCACTAACAGTAAGCATCATTGAAATGAATTTAACTAGGAACTTCATTTCCACTAACAGTGTGCATCATTCATGCTACACTAATAACTCCCAAAAACTTGAAAGCATACAATCATCTAACTTAATTTAGCTATGATATAGTAGAACATGACAAAATAATCATTTAACTTAATTTAGCTATGATGTAGAACATTAAGAATAACGTAAAATTAGAATTAGAAGTAAAACTAAGATGGGGAGTGACAAAAACATGCTTAATATTTATTATATTTTTTCTACTGAAACATGTTTTCCAATAAAATTTCATATTTATTATATTTTGGGGAATGAATTTATGCAACTGCAGAAGAATTGTAACATCATTATATATATATATATATATATATATATATATATATATATATATATATATATATATATATTTGGAATACATATTCATTACATTTAATAAATCATAATAAAATAAAAATAAATGAGAATAAATACTTTGGTTCGGTTTGGATTGGTTCGGTTCTCATGCAGTCAACCGAAAACTAAATCGAATCGATCGGTTATACTATAAAGTGATCCAAACACATCCGAAAAAATTCGTTTTTTTTTGTTTTTGGTTTTTTCGGTTCTTTTCGGTTTTTTGGATTGGATTGGATTTGAACACCCCTATCAACAGCTAACATAGCACCATTGAGTTCGGCAATGAGAGAATTAGAAAGACCTAAAAAACTAGCAAAAGATAGTGTTCAGTACAATACTTGATAGAATCAAAGCTGCAAAGAAAGTAAACTTGATAAAATAAAGCTAGGGCATAAGATGGCGTTTTATTCTCCCTATTTCCAAAACCTTCAATTTTGTGTTCTTTTGGTGCTAAGAACGTTTTAATATAAAGAAAAATACTAGAATCCTAGGAGGCAAGAGAAACTGAACAATGGAAAATGAAAACTTGTAATTGTTGAAGCCTGCTACGACCCATAGCAGTTTCTACATCCACCCGTAGCAGGCCTCGGGTTCTTACAAGGGAGATGCCTCAGGGGCTACTACGACATGAATCAATATCTTATTCGAGAAACTTAAGTGTTCGAACAATGCATAAATTATCAAATTTTCTCGGGGTCCTTAAACTTAGCTTCTCATCCCTCAAATTCTATATAATTTCTCAGTGAAATCACAATCAAAAAGATTTTTCAAGAAATTTTTTCATACAGTTCTTACTCAAGGAGAATTTAATAGTGGTGCACAACAAAACAAAATAAAGCAAAACACAAAAAAATAAAAAAAAACAAAGCAAAATAAAATGCCATAGGGAAATACCTCCCCCCTTCCCCAAAAATTTAAAAATAACACTTAAACCAAACATTGTTCGTAATTGTTATACCCCAAAATTTGCCCACATCTTTTTTCAAGAAAACTTCAATCTAAAAATTAAGAGTTTCATATAATCTTGGATTTTCATATCCTGATTTATGAATACTTGGTTTTTAGAATTTTTCTTATACGGTATTTTGGCTCGCTGTTGAATTTATTCTTACGCAAACGCCAATTACTGTTTATTACTTCACACACGCTATTTATTTGATATTTATTTACAGATAAATAGTACTGACGCAATTGGTACAGAGTTAAATCTTTTGCAGGCGCATAGTCCGGGGATTCAGACTGTACTGGTAACAAGTAAATTATTATTAATTTTTTGTTTCCCACTAATTTTTGTACTATATTCCATTATTTTCAAAATCTTTTCCTTTCTATTCAAATCTCTTTCCATTATTTTCAAAATCAAATCCTAAATTTATTCTATACATCTCTCTTTTTCCCAACATTATCATACACTTTCTTTCAAATCTCACTTCCACTTAAATTTTCCTTTTGTATGGAATCACTTCATTCCCCAACGTCTCTATCCTTCTTTTCATTCTATAAATACCTCTCATTTTTTCCATAAAATCTCACATCAAATTCTAACTCATCTCTCAAATTTCTACTTCATATTCATTCTCTCTTCTTCCCCCGGCAAAAATGGCAAAGCGGATAGAGACGTGTTTTCTTATGATCATCACCGTCGTGGTGGTAATCATGTCTTTCTTCTGTCTGCATAGCCCTGAAAAATGTGGACCTGGGATGTTGACACTTCCAATCATCTACATGTTATTGTTTGTAGCATGGGTTATTAATCGTCATTCTTAAAGTTTGTCGTATCTCTTATTTCTTAATGTACCGTTTACTCGTCGTACTATTCATTATAGTATGTAATATTTGTACTGTCAGTATTAAATGTCGTGCTATTTGTCATATTGTTGCTTAATTATCCAGATAATATTTTGTGTGTTTTCTGCCAGTTAAATATTTATTTTTCTGTGCATTAAATGATTTTCAGGGTCACTATCGGTAATTTTGCTCGCATACAGTATTTATTATTTATTTACTACGTCTGTGTTTTACTAACCACTCATGTAAATAAATTTTCACCATTAACACAAAAAAAAACAAAACAAAAACAAAACAAAAAAAAAAAACAAAAAAAAATATATTAAACTTTGACTGTTGAATTTTCACTCTAAACAGTCAGTTGACAGTCAAACCATTGACAGTGCAATTCTCCGTGTTTTGTACCATCAATCAAATCAAACTTTTGCATTTCAAAATTCCATGATTTTTGTTCTAGAAGTCTTCTGAATATCACATGATTAGCAGAGACTCAGCACTGCACAAAAATCAGGTACGCTTAACTGTCTCCTACACAAACAGTCCCTAACTAGGGTTTCTTGTTTTTTTTCAGGAGAACAAGTTTTTGAGACCTCAAATGGATTTCATGGACCTCCATATATCTCAAAGTAGCATCATACAAATTTTCAAACTTCAATTCGCTCAGACGCACAGTCAGCAGCTCAAACAGTCAACAGACAACCCGTTTGACCAAAAAAGTCAACAGACAGTCAAAAATGAATTTTTTTGTTAAAGTCCATATTTTGTCAAAGGATTCATCATTTGATCATTGGATGATCATAATTCATCAAGGAAAGATCAAAAATCAACAAAACCCTAAGTTTCAAAATTAGGGTTTTCTCCTAAAAAGTCAACTGAACTTTGACTGGTCATAACTCTCTCATCCTTCATCCAAAAAATTCAAACCAAAGCTTATTTTGAAGGAAACTCAATTATCTTTCAAATGCAATTGGTACCATGGTCATTAGATTCACCATTTGAAAAATATGAATCAAGACATTACAGGTCATTTTCAAAGTCAACAAAAAGTCACTTTTTTCAAAAGGACATACAAGGAGCATGGAAAATAATTTTGACACGAGACCAAAGACATTGGTTAGAGGACTCTTTGAGGTTTCCAAAAAGTGCAAGAACTCCTTCATATGACAAAAATTGAGGGATTTACACCTTGTTGAAGTTGACCATTTTTTGGGAAAATGCATGAAATCAACATTGATCAAAAATGTATTTTTTCCAAATGGGGCCTAATTTCCCTAATCCAAACATGTCTACCATGATGTAAAGGGCCTCCCACGACCAAGACAAAGCCCACATCATTTTTGTTCCATTTTTGGTTTAATTTTATCATATTTAAGATTAAATTGAAAAAGCAAAATGGAAGGATAATGCATAGCTTTGTTTCTAAGCATGACTCATCAAAGATCATTCAATATGTTGCAGCCAAGGAAGTACAGCAGGAGAAGTGTGGAAAATTCAAGCTATGGTGGCTTGAATTCAAAGCTACATATATATTAAAAAATTCAAAATTCAACAAAGACATAAATGCTTCTTAGCTTAGTTTCTAAGCACTTCTTTGCTTATATAAGAGCTAGCATACTTCAGTAATCAAGGAGAGACAAGTTCAGAACCTAAGCATTACTTGTAACATACTTGTACCAACTTAAATTTTTCAAAGAAATCAAAAATTCGAATTTTAATTTCTAGCTTGTTTCAGTTCAAACTAAACACTCAAACACAACCCTCAAGCATCATTGAATATATCCCAATCAGTTTCAAGCCTTGGAACACTCAGAATCGACCACTAGACCTCACGGTTTGCTCGAACTAAAACTTACAAAAATCTCATCACACATGCATATTTAACAAGATGTAGACTCATATTTAAGTTTAGTTTGAGGTTCTGATCGTTTCTGGATAGTTAATTACAGTTTGGTTGCATATACACGAAGTTACCATTCTAGGGTTTGTGAACTCAATTTTAGGGCTTTTCATTAGAAGCAAAATTAAGTAAAATTAATGGCATATTCGAACTCAGTGAATCAAGCCAAGTCGAATGGACATGTCGCGCCAAATTTCTTTTCATGTTTACCCCTATTCGCTATTTTGCAGGTTTGGAACTCATCTATTATAGCGCTTTTCTCATAAAAGCGCTGTTAAATGTGCTGGCGAGAGGTTGATGACGATGAGGTGTCCTCACCTCATTGGATAAGACGCGCGCGTGTTTTTTTAAATTACCCTCGGATTCAGTGTCTGCAGGTGTGTCACGTGTGGTGGTCCCTCACAATCTAAGCCATCAGATCCATCCACTCATCAATCCAACGCATCAGAATGAGCCCCCATATCATGGACTTTATTTAATAACCACACCTGATCATTTATTTCATATTTTCTATTTTCATTTTAATTTCTTTGCAAAATTAATTTAAATAGTTCTAAAAATCCAAAAAATACACAAAAAAATATTTTTAAGTTTATAAAATAATATTTTATTTTCTGATATAAAAATATTTTATTTTTCTTCATAATTTAAATATTTTGTATAATTAATTAGTATATATTTGCATATTTGCTTTTTAATTATTTCAACCAATCAAAAAAATCATAAAAAAAATTGTTCTTTATATTAAATATAGTTTATATATTATAGGCTAATTTTGTACATATTTAGAATAATTTTCTCTTTAAGTTTTAATTATTTGTGTAATTATTTGTATAATTATATGATTATTTAACTTAATAATTTCAAAATCAATTTCAAAAATTCCAAAAAATTAGTTTTATCTTAAAATTAATTAATAAGCATTTTGAACATATTTTTAATTTAATTTTTAGGTTTAAATTTTATTTCCATCTTTTTCTCATTTTAATTAAATTAATCATGCATTAATTCTAATTAAAATCAATCATACAAAAATCCAAAAATATTTCTTTTATTTTCTTGCAATTTAAATTCCTAGATCAAGTGTATAGGTTGTCAAATTCATGTAAATAGCGTAGTTTACATTTCCCGCAAAATCGATGTAATAGCGTAGATTTACTTTCCGCATTTAAATTCCAGCACATATAAAATTGCGTGTATGTCAAAGATAAAATTGAATCGTTAGATCACTAACTTCAAAGATAAAATATCTGAATCAAAACACAATCACACTTGCACCTCTTAGGGTAATCCCTCTTTTACTCTCTTCAAAAATCAAAATCAAATTCAAATGCAAAATCGAACTTTCGTTTACATCCGGTAAAAGGATAGTTTTTTAAAGGAAATAGGATAAGACCTTATAACTTAGGGAAGACCTCCTAATTTGCTTGCTCAGATCAAAACAAACATGTAATACCCCGATTTGCCGACACTAGTAATTATCATTTAATTGGATAATTGGAAATTAGAATGCACGTCTGGTCCTATTCCGTATCAATGTAAGAATTTGCTTATAAGAAGAGCTAGTGGATTTAGTTAGAAAGGAACCATGTGGCATATTGGTAAATATGGCTTAGTTAAAGGGCAAATTGGTCCAAAGAAAAAGTATATCATTATAAGGGTTTGTTTGGCTGAAAGGATCAGAATTGGAAAAGGAAATGAGAAGCTTAGAAGCATGGGAGAGAAGAGGAAGACTCATGTTCATCATCTTCATCCTCCATTTTCGCAACTATGGTACAGCCTTCACTAATCAGGTAATAACTCTCCGCTCGTAACTCCGATTGAGCTGATTCTGGTCCCATTGGAAAGCTTACGAATTTCTCTAAAATTTGCATATATGGATCGCCTCCTGCATGTTCTTGATCATGGAGAAAAACATGTTTGAACATGGAGCATTATTGCTGGAAGTGGATAAGGGTGTGTTACGGATTTGGTGATGATGGAAGAGGAGCTATGGCTATGATGGGAGCTCTGATGCAGCAAGCTTGCCTTTCTAATCTCCATTTAAGTCAGGTGAGTTCCATTAGATAGAACTTGGGTAGGAATGGGGATTAATTACATGTTGAATGGGTTAGTGAGATCCTGCCTGAATGTGTCAGTGTTTGGATGATTGTTGTTGCATGCTTGATCAATTAGTACAAAATGTGTTCTTTAGACGTTCTTGCATGTCCTGGTATGTTGGTACAAGTTAGGGTTTGATTTGGGATGGATTGGGATGCAAAGAATGGATGTTAGAACTCAAAATTCGTGTTCTGCACTGTCGGGTTCGCTACAGCGAACTCTGTGTTCGCTGCAGCGAATGTCTGCAGACTGCACTTTTGTGTTTCACTTAAACGGCCATATCATGAGTTCTACAACTCGAAACGGAGCGCCGTCAGAAGCGTTGGAAAGGTCTTCCAGTTTTCTATATGGAATTTCCTAGATAACATGCTTTTGATGCAGATATAAATTATGGCATAGGATTAGGTGTTGCATAATATTGAAATAAGCACTTTTAGCCTTAAGTTTATGTCAATAAGATGCGATCCTTGTGTTGAACTTAAGTCAGAATGTTACCCTAACTATTAGGTTGTATAATGTTATCCTAAAATGAGTATTGAACCCTTGGTCGTATTTTAGAAGTTTATATGTGCTATGGAAAGTTCTGGTTTTTCCTTTGTTAAGAACTTTCGCTTAGCAAACTTTGGCTCGCTGTAGCGAATGCTCGCTGTAGCGAATGAGTAGCGAATAAGTCTGGGAGTTGAGTTGATTTACTCGCTAGAGCTCGCTACTGCTCGCTGTAGCGAATCGGGGCTTCGCTGGCAGTTCGCGTGGCGAACTGGTCTGATGCTGAATTTATACTTTTCCCATTGAGTGCAGTTTCGTTCCGAATTAGGAACCGAAAGCCTCTTGTTTTGGATCGAGAATTATCATGGAATTGTTTAATTAAATATATGTGTTTCTATAATGATTAAATGCATGATTACACCATGGTTATGACATTGATATGCATGTTGGATGAGTTATAAATCACATGTAATGTTATGTATGATTATGCATTGTTTTCCGTTTGTTCCGGTTGAACATTCAGATGTGATTGCCTGTGTGATGGCTGACACCGTGCTGTGTGATCTCGGTGATGTGTGTATATGCTTGAATCGGAGTAGGCCTATACTATTAGGGGGTAAATCGCATAGAACACTTGATACCGTTGCGATGTGCTTGTGAGGGCCGTAGGGGGCACTTCCACACTTGCGTTACACATCAGCGTTCTCGGTATGTTCTACACACCTGAGCTACCATTGCGATGTGCTTGTGAGGGCCGTAGGGGGCACTTCCACACTTGCGTTACACATCAGCGTGCTTGGTATGGTGGAGAAGTAATGCCATGTAGGCGACATTACTTCCGATTCACCTCTAGTGATGCCACGTAGGCAAGATCACTAGGCTTTCGCCCGGTGGGCTTGTACTGTCAAGAAGGCGTGTTTGCACTCGGCGTAACTCATCTGCGTGTGGACAATGATGGGGCCGGACGCCATTTAGGCAATGTCACGGTGACAATTCATCTCGGATGGATTCCATTTCGGAAGAGTATCCGATTAGTCTTGCGATGTGCTTGTGCAAGTCTCTTGATGCTATGTACTTGGTTACTCACCGAGGGTGTGGATTGCGTAGCCTAATGAGTGGGACGTACACTTACTCCTGGATTTCTCGTACATGGGTACGGGTCTGCATATCTGTTTGTACTTCGCTTGTGCTTGTTGTTGTGCCTCATTGGATAGTTATGGGACTTCCAGTGGTGGCGTTACCCTTGTTTGTACTTGTACCTGGCCGTGGGGAAAAACCCGGATTCTCGGTGAATCCGTTTGATTGCATGCACCTTGTAGAACCGAGCGAACCCGTAAGATAGGGGAACTCACTGAGATTTAGTAATCTCACCCCAATCATCTTATTATTTTCAGGAGCAGGTTTGAAGTAGACGGATTATTTGATGGATTGCTTTGAAGACTGTGGACAAGCTAATGGCAGGAAGACCTCGTTAGACGTTATCCTTCCGCTGTGTATTGTTGAAGACAAGTCGATCGTATATATCTTTGTTGGAAGCTTGAATTGTATATGATTTTTTTTCTTGTCTTTACCGCTTATGTATGTTTCTTGTACCATTTATAGCATCACTACATATTATTCTAGACATATATGTATGGGGTGTTACAGTTGGTATCAGAGCAGGTCGATCCTTGTCCCTGCCATGAGACATCAATAGCAATTCTTTTCTCCCTCACACGTATGTGTTGCTAGCCCGATTTTTACTATCGTAGTATTCATTCGTTGAGCCTGGCCAGCTCACTGACTGTATATACGATAGATAAGATCGTGGTAGAGCCACTACGAGGATGCGTAAGATCTGAACGGCTCGAGATGAAGTAGTAGAAGCCAGTTGAGTAGAAGGGATGTTGAGATTAGTTGCCATAAGAGGAGTGTTGGTCGAGGAATTAGGGACAACCCAATTATCGTAGTAAGGTTTGAGATGATCGGAAGTTATAAGATTTCGATTGGACGGAGTGAACCTTCTCTGGATTCTTGTAGTGATGGAGGCAATTCACGAGACACCTTGGTAGGAACTTAGTAAGGGAATTCTGTGATAGAGCTCAGCTTATAACAGTTAAGGAGTTCATTGCTCGATCATGGTATCAGTAGGAGACATGAATGGAGAAACGATTTAATGGACGACTTCTGGGAGTTGGATAGAGATATTGGATCTTTTAGTCAATCTGGCTTGGGAAGTACTTGTATAGATAAGGAGCTACGCTCTGACTCGTTCTGGTGTACCCTAAGTAGTAGGTAGTTACCCAGTGAAGGGCTGATCGAACAAGTGGAAGTGGTGACCTCCAATTGGGCAATTTCCTAGACATCTGTTCTAGTGAAAGGAATTACTGCATCTTCATGCTCATTCGGAAATGCGTGAGTCCTAGAACTACGCTAGGAGACTACTGAATGAATGAGAATGTAGAGTGTAGTGATCCTTGGTTTCCTACTAGTTGTGATTCATCTAACCCCGAGTGAAGTCGTAGAACTATGCTAGGCGTTGGGTACTTAGGTGGATTGAACTAGTGGTTATCTGCAACAACGGCAGGTTGAACATATTTTGAGATTGTCGTTGTAACCATGATGTTCTGGTATGGTGGGAGTTATTTGTAGAGATATTGTGTGTACCCTGTGTGAACGAGTGCCCTCCTGGCATGGAACTTAGACGAAATTCTTATCAAATCAGATCTAACTTGTTGCATTCAGAGGAAGTTAACATTGGATGTGTGACACTCTTAGGTTTAAGCATCCCAAGGAGTGTGACTAAAAGGACTCGAGGAGCAATTACCCTAGTGGGAGACCTGTCCAGTTATTGTCGGTCGTGGCGATAGGATACGAGTGGAGATCGTTATACGCTACTGGGTAAGTTACTTGAAGGCATGGCCTCGGAGTCGAACCACCATGTTAGTACTATCAGATAGGTATGACACCACAGTATCGCTGTCATGTACGAGATGTGTGAATCATCTTTTCTGACAAATATGAAACAGGGTTGATCTGAAACTCGAGGTAGGATCCTGATTAGATACCCGTGAGATACGAACCCAAGATTCTCATAAGGTAGGTGGAATAAGAGTCCAATGTCTCACTCGATGATTCAGGCTTATGCGAGAGGGTGACAATGAGATGGATTAGATTCTAACGTTACGTTTATGAGGAGACCTTGGGTGGTCATGATCACGTAAGAATTTTAGGCTTCTACATTGTGGATGTTTCTTAATCTGTCAGATTGATGAGCCTTTGCGCGTGACTGTCCGAGATTTGAAATATATGTGAATAGTGTATCCTGCACAGCACAATGTGTGACTAAACTATAACCTTGGTGAACAGTGTTGGAGTGGATGAAGTGCATCTTGGATTAGCTCGATGTGGGATATACCTAGAGGAATGTTGGTAGGTCCCCAGTAACATAGACAATGTCGGACTTGGAAAAGTAGAGGCACACTGGTTTTGGAAGCATCATGGAGTTTCAAAGGGGGATGTTTGAGGCACGGAGTATGATCTCTTGTTTTGTGACTAAACCTTTGCAGTTAGAAATGTTGCATTGGGACAACGCAACTGAAGAAGTCAGCTTTGTGTTAGCTTCAAAGATGAAAAGGCATTAGGCGACTACGTGATTGAAGTGCGACTGAGAAGAGATTATTAGAAGTATTGTCACACCAACGGTATGTAGTCGT
Organism: Vicia villosa; assembly: GCF_029867415.1. Classification (NCBI taxonomy): domain Eukaryota; kingdom Viridiplantae; phylum Streptophyta; class Magnoliopsida; order Fabales; family Fabaceae; genus Vicia; species Vicia villosa. Next base: position 466,994 of record NW_026705701.1, read on the forward strand.
ATGGTTAGGAAGAGTTATTGCAACAACTATGAAGTTTGGGTGTCAGTAAGATAAGGAAAACTCGTACTTAGGGAAAGCATTTGGATTCGAGAGTTCTTGAACCAAGGCATGTTGACCGGGTTGTGTTCGAATGAACCTAATCCAGAATAATGGAAGATTAGGTGACTTGATTTTTGGGATCACTCAACCTCGGGGAGTAGTGGGCGATGAGTGTGTTTAAGATTCTGGCGTGTGTTGTATTTGGACGAGTGCCGAGGAGGAACTGTTGCTACTAAGAGACTAAGTGTGGTGTAGTAAAGGAACTAAGTGGACCATGGACAGGTGTAATTCAGAGGATTCCAATGAGTGTGTGACCGGTAGAGATCAGAGTAGCGCAACGGATAGGCATAATCAGATGAGTATGTAGTGGGTATGGACGGTCTACTTGTAAGATTTTGTGTTGGAATGGAGATATCTTCCTAAGAGAACTCTCTAGAGTAATGTTTTGGTTTGTTTCCATCTCTCAATGATCCACCATAATCTTGAGAGGTAATGTTGATGGACCGGCTTAGAGGAGGAATCATGATTGACGTGTGATCAGATGTTTCCCTGGTCGACGATCGAACTTGTGAGTATTGTGACCATTGGAATGATGAAATCAAGTGAAGGATTTTACTTGACGAAGATTCATCGTGGATATGTCTGGTGCACTTATGAGCGTGTGTGAACACTTGGATGATGGTTGTAGGACCGCTGTTAGAGTTCACCTTTTCTTTCAGTGGAGCTTTATGGGAAATTGTGGGATATCAAGGTTGTAGTTCCGGAATTCTACTTCCTTGTGGTTTGCAGTGGCAATGATGTGGTCTAAGACTGAATGAAGGATCTGTTTGGAAGTGAATCTGGGATATCGTCATTGAAGGAAAGTTGTAATAAGATTTCTTGGAATGGCAGTGTTTTTGGGAACCTATGGCAAAAGTGGAGATTCTGGGGCTTATATTAGTAAGGATGAGTTTAGCAGATACGTGGTGTGATGAATATCCAACTAGGCATGGATTGCCATCAGTTCCAAGGCTACAGACTCAGTATGATGTGTAGAGGTTGGAGACCTCAGAAGAGATGTGTTATGAAAGATCGGAGGTTTTCAATCGGGGACGGTAGAGCACAAGTCTATTAGTAGTGGATTGTGTTTCCTTAGATGGAACAAGTTTCAAACAGAGTTGTAAGGTTTATCCAAAGGAGAAGATGTGAAGGTGTTTGTTGACATGGTGATCGGAAGGAATTCGAGGGCGAATTCTATTTAAGGGGGGAGAATGTAATACCCCGATTTGCCGACACTAGTAATTATCATTTAATTGGATAATTGGAAATTAGAATGCACGTCTGGTCCTATTCCGTATCAATGTAAGAATTTGCTTATAAGAAGAGCTAGTGGATTTAGTTAGAAAGGAACCATGTGGCATATTGGTAAATATGGCTTAGTTAAAGGGCAAATTGGTCCAAAGAAAAAGTATATCATTATAAGGGTTTGTTTGGCTGAAAGGATCAGAATTGGAAAAGGAAATGAGAAGCTTAGAAGCATGGGAGAGAAGAGGAAGACTCATGTTCATCATCTTCATCCTCCATTTTCGCAACTATGGTACAGCCTTCACTAATCAGGTAATAACTCTCCGCTCGTAACTCCGATTGAGCTGATTCTGGTCCCATTGGAAAGCTTACGAATTTCTCTACAATTTGCATATATGGATCGCCTCCTGCATGTTCTTGATCATGGAGAAAAACATGTTTGAACATGGAGCATTATTGCTGGAAGTGGATAAGGGTGTGTTACGGATTTGGTGATGATGGAAGAGGAGCTATGGCTATGATGGGAGCTCTGATGCAGCAAGCTTGCCTTTCTAATCTCCATTTAAGTCAGGTGAGTTCCATTAGATAGAACTTGGGTAGGAATGGGGATTAATTACATGTTGAATGGGTTAGTGAGATCCTGCCTGAATGTGTTAGTGTTTGGATGATTGTTGTTGCATGCTTGATCAATTAGTACAAAATGTGTTCTTTAGACGTTCTTGCATGTCCTGGTATGTTGGTACAAGTTAGGGTTTGATTTGGGATGGATTGGGATGCAAAGAATGGATGTTAGAACTCAAAATTCGTGTTCTGCACTGTCGGGTTCGCTACAGCGAACTCTGTGTTCGCTGCAGCGAATGTCTGCAGACTGCACTTTTGTGTTTCACTTAAACGGCCATATCTTGAGTTCTACAACTCGAAACGGAGCGCCGTCAGAAGCGTTGGAAAGGTCTTCCAGTTTTCTATATGGAATTTCCTAGATAACATGCTTTTGATGCAGATATAAATTATGGCATAGGATTAGGTGTTGCATAATATTGAAATAAGCACTTTTAGCCTTAAGTTTATGTCAATAAGATGCGATCCTTGTGTTGAACTTAAGTCAGAATGTTACCCTAACTATTAGGTTGTATAATGTTATCCTAAAATGAGTATTGAACCCTTGGTCGTATTTTAGAAGTTTATATGTGCTATGGAAAGTTCTGGTTTTTCCTTTGTTAAGAACTTTCGCTTAGCGAACTTTGGCTCGCTGTAGCGAATGCTCGCTGTAGCGAATGAGTAGCGAATAAGTCTGGGAGTTGAGTTGATTTACTCGCTAGAGCTCGCTACTGCTCGCTGTAGCGAATCGGGGCTTCGCTGGCAGTTCGCGTGGCGAACTGGTCTGATGCTGAATTTATACTTTTCCCATTGAGTGCAGTTTCGTTCCGAATTAGGAACCGAAAGCCTCTTGTTTTGGATCGAGAATTATCATGGAATTGTTTAATTAAATATATGTGTTTCTATAATGATTAAATGCATGATTACACCATGGTTATGACATTGATATGCATGTTGGATGAGTTATAAATCACATGTAATGTTATGTATGATTATGCATTGTTTTCCGTTTGTTCCGGTTGAACATTCAGATGTGATTGCCTGTGTGATGGCTGACACCGTGTTGTGTGATCTCGGTGATGTGTGTATATGCTTGAATCGGAGTAGGCCTATACTATTAGGGGGTAAATCGCATAGAACACTTGATACCGTTGCGATGTGCTTGTGAGGGCCGTAGGGGGCACTTCCACACTTGCGTTACACATCAGCGTTCTCGGTATGTTCTACACACCTGAGCTACCATTGCGATGTGCTTATGAGGGCCGTAGGGGGCACTTCCACACTTGCGTTACACATCAGCGTGCTTGGTATGGTGGAGAAGTAATGCCATGTAGGCGACATTACTTCCGATTCACCTCTAGTGATGCCACGTAGGCAAGATCACTAGGCTTTCGCCCGGTGGGCTTGTACTGTCAAGAAGGCGTGTTTGCACTCGGCGTAACTCATCTGCGTGTGGACAATGATGGGGCCGGACGCCATTTAGGCAATGTCACGGTGACAACTCATCTCGGATGGATTCCATTTCGGAAGAGTATCCGATTAGTCTTGCGATGTGCTTGTGCAAGTCTCTTGATGCTATGTACTTGGTTACTCACCGAGGGTGTGGATTGCGTAGCCTAATGAGTGGGACGTACACTTACTCCTGGATTCCTCGTACATGGGTACGGGTCTGCATATCTGTTTGTACTTGGCTTGTGCTTGTTGTTGTGCCTCATTGGATAGTTATGGGACTTCCAGTGGTGGCGTTACCCTTGTTTGTACTTGTACCTGGCCGTGGGGAAAAACCCGGATTCTCGGTGAATCCGTTTGATTGCATGCACCTTGTAGAACCGAGCGAACCCGTAAGATAGGGGAACTCACTGAGATTTAGTAATCTCACCCCAATCATCTTATTATTTTCAGGAGCAGGTTTGAAGTAGACGGATTGTTTGATGGATTGCTTTGAAGACTGTGGACAAGCTAATGGCAGGAAGACCTCGTTAGACGTTATCCTTCCGCTGTGTATTGTTGAAGACAAGTCGATCGTATATATCTTAGTTGGAAGCTTGAATTGTATATGATTTTTTTTCTTGTCTTTACCGCTTATGTATGTTTCTTGTACCATTTATAGCATCACTACATATTATTCTAGACATATATGTATGGGGTGTTACAAAACAAAATCTCTCATATCATTGTTTTTCAAAATAAAACTTTCGAAAAAGACAATACTTTGTATATATCCAAACGAGGATCATTACGAAGTTAACGTTCTTTTTTCAAAAACATCTTTTGAAAGATAAAAAATACTTTGTATACATCCGCACAAGGATCATTACAAAGTCAATTTACAAAGGTATTTAAAACCACATACAAGCATTTCAAGGCAATAGAAAAGTGATTGAAAACAAGTGAGCTAAGCAAATTAAAGAGCCCATGGATAACCATGGATACAAAGGGTGCTAACACCTTCCCTTTGTATAACCTACCCCCTTACCCAGAATTTCTTAAAGGTCTTTTTCTGTTTCTTTTATAAACCTTTCCTTAGTTGGATAAAATAAAAGTCGGTGGCGACTCTCTGATTTTCAAAAACACAAAAGCAGAAAGAAAAGAGTCAGTTCGCGTATCTCTCCGCGAGAGGTATGGTAAAAAACCGAGGGCGACAGAACTGGGGATACTTTCTAAAACAAAATGTTTTTCCAAAGGGGTTACCTATAGAGTATAGATCATTTCGATTTTTTCAATTGCTTGACTTGATTGCTCTATTTTCCAAAGGTTTGTTTGGGTATTTTGCTTGTGTGAAAGATTTTAACCCGAATCTCGAGATACCTTAAGTATGTGACAATAGACCAAGGAAACTGTACGGCATGTACCGATACGGTTGATCTGGTAGTCACCGTTAGTGCGATACTTTAGTTTATACTGATGTCCCTTGAAAACGATCAAGGAGTATATTAGGCTTCCGAAATGTCATTAAACACTAATTTGTCTTAGAACCTTTTAGTTGAACTTGACTTGTGGCCTATTAAGTGGCTAGCTTTGAAATTGATCGAAGTAAGTTATCCTCGAGGAATATTTTTGATCGGTCGTCCGAGCGCCGTATTGTGATGTTACCTCCAAGGATCATAGAACCCGAATACTTTTCTAGGACAGGTTTTAATCAACTCAACTTCAGTGGGGAGGGTATCACCTATGAACTTCATGCAAGCCTTTAAAACTAAGGCTATTGTTTGATTTGTTTGTGTGTGCCACATGTTTGACATCATAACATCATAAGCATCATAAGCATATCATTTTCTCACTAATCATTTCAAGGATCAAAGAGTTTACCTTTGTTTTGTTATTGCAGGTAATGGCTCCCGCCACCAGAGATTACATCCGAATCAACATCTCAACGGTGCCATCTGAACTAAAAGACTTAGTATCAAAGTTTCCCAGGAATGCTCAATTCACCGAAAAGCACGGTCACCTACTCCATTTGGTTACCTCAAAATTTGAAGAAGACATGATACGGGTCCTGTTCCAGTTCTTTGATCCCGAACATCATTGCTTTACCTTTCCTGATTACCAGTTAGTACCCACCTTGGAAGAGTTTTCTGAACTAATTGGATTACCTGTTCGAGATCAATTACCTTTCACTGGTTTAGAAAGGATTCCAAAACCTGAAATCATTGTTGCTGCCTTACATTTGCGAAAGTCAGAAATCGAGTCCAATTGGGAAACAAAGAGCGGAATCCAGGGTTTGCTTGCTAAATTCTTAATGGAAAAGGCTCGATTACTACTAGAAAACAAAAGTTATCCAGCTTTTGAGGAGGTTATAGCTCTTTTGATCTATGGGTTGGTTTTATTCCCTAATCCCGACCAGTTCATTAGTGTGCACATCATCAACCTTTTCTTAACCCGTAACCCGGTACCAACCTTGCTGGGAGACATTCTACATTCTCTATACACTCGTACCATGAAGAAACGAGGAACTCTTATGTGCTGTATACCACTACTGGCTAGATGGTTTACATTTCATCTTCCCCGATCAGTGTTGAGAAATGAACAAAGAATGCAATGGTCTCGCAGGATTATGTCTTTGTCTCATTCAGATATCCGGTGGAACAACTTCTTTCAAAGAGACATTACAATCATTGACCATTGTGGAGAGTACCCTAATGTGCCACTACTTGGCAGCAAGGGAGGCATCACTTACAACCCCTCTCTAGCTTTACGCCAATTCGGATATGAACGGAGAAACGGTCCTCATGACATGATTATCCGTGGCATTGTGTTTGATTACGAGGATGATTCCCACAGACACCGACGAAGGTTCATACATGCGTGGGGCAGTGTCTATAGAATAGAAAGCAAAACTTTGGGGCAATGGAACTCTATTCCTATGGAACCTTACCTCAGATGGGTGCGTACTCATGCTCAGAAATTCATCATGCCATATCCCGCTATTCTACCTGTGACTATCGAGCCAGAAGTCGAAGGAGACGAACCTCAAGTTATTCTACATCCGGATATGCCAACTGACCTGGAAGAGTTGCAGAAATCTTGGGTTCAACTAAAAGAGGAAAGAGACACCTTCAAAGCACACTGTCAAGACTATGAGAGAAGATTATTGGAGCTCACCGGACAACTCCAAGAAGAACAGCAGATCAACACATTCCTGGGTGCAAAGAGAAAGCGTCCATGGGAGACCTGAGGGATCCTTCATTTTCTTTATTTATTTCTGTTTTGTAAGCTCGAATGAGGCAAAAGAAAAGAAAAAAAAGAGAAAAAAGAAATAAACTGTTTAACTAATAAATGTTTGTTTCTCCCTTGTTTTAACAAATCTAAATTCTAAGATCCTTGAAAACATTGCATATACATTTCATTCATTGCATATGCATTTCATTCATACACATTGCATAACAGGTTCACATGACGGATTTCTCATCTCCTCGCTGTTTATTTCAGTTAGAAGAGATGGAATCTGAGACAAGCATCAAGAATCTCGAAGCACAGAACGCCCAAGTTCAAGTAGCAATTCTGGAACTGGCAAAGGGGCAACAAGAGCTGAAAGCCCTGATAACCAAGAAGAAAAAGAAGCCCAAAGGATCTGTAGGCTTGAGTCACCTGAAAAGGAAGATCAAAATCCCAGTCAAAATGTCCAAAAAACCACTGATACCTGAAATAGTCGGTGATGGTGAACAAGGAGACAATCACAGCAACCAGGGTTCTGCCAAACCCCCCCTCTCTTCTAATGAAGAAGATTATCATTCTGGAGACAAACAGGATGATGACAAATACCAGCAGTTGGAAGAACGCATGAAAGCTATGGAGATACAAAAAATACCTGGTTTAGATTTCTATGATCTGGGACTCGTCTCAGATGTTGTTATCCCTCCAAAGTTCAAAGTTCCTGTCTTTGCAAAGTATGATGGAGTTTCTTGTCCAAAACTACATCTGAGGTCCTATGTAAGGAAGATACAACCTCATACAGTAGATAACAAATTGTGGATTCACTTCTTCCAAGAAAGTCTGTCGGGTACACAACTCGAGTGGTACTACCAATTGGAAAGTACAAAAGTTCATACCTGGGAAGATTTAGCTGCTGCTTTTTACAAACAGTATCAATACAATGCTGATCTTGCACCAACCCGTACTCAACTAAGGGGCATGTCCATGGCACCGAAAGAAAGTTTCAAAGGATATGCACAAAAGTGGAGAGATATGGCTGGAAGGGTTCAACCACCCTTATCTGATCGCGAGCTGATCGACATGTTCATGGGCACTTTAACTGGCCCTTTCTACAGTCATTTGCTGGGAAGCTCATCATCAGGTTTCACTGACCTGATATTGACTGGAGAACGTGTCGAAAGCGGCATTCAAAGTGGAAAAATTCAAATAGGCTCTTCCTCTGGTACTACAAAAAGGCCCATCAGTGGGAGGAATGAGGTCAATACAATGCAAAGTCTGAAAGGTCGCAAAAATGAGCATCACCAATCTGTAGGGGCAGTTCTGATCTCCTCATCTGCGCTGTGGTGGTCGTTTTCTTTACCTCCCCGTTTCACTTGGGAGGACGGCACGCTAAACCCTTCACGCGAAATTTGGAAGGAGAATGCGCCCGTGGTGGGATGAATTTTATTTCAGTTCTTCCTACGATATCACACGAACTTTCTTATTTGTCCTACGAGTAGGAAAGGGGAAAAAAGATCTCAACTAAACCCTAGGAGTTTGCTAAGTGTGGGGATTTCACCTAGACTAGAAATTCTGGAGTTCGGGAGGTCGGTTATACATAGGGAAGTGTTTAAACACCCTACATATCTGTAGTACTCTACAGGAACCTTCTCTGTGTCATTGTGATTGTGTTTATTGCTAATGATTGGGAAAGTTTCTCCTTTGTGTTAGGAGAAGGAATTGAATTGATTAAAGAAAAGACAGACAGATAGACAGACTGACTATTTTTGGTATTTTATTAGCTCGCTGAGATTCCTTGTGAACCTCATGCCTACATATCCCTAGTGGAAGTCAGAGCTTAATGTAGTTCGGGGAACTAACTAGGGAAATTAATTGTTTTTGTGCCTTGCTTGAAGCTCAAGGTTGAAGCTTGGAATTAAATCTCTGTTTACAGTAAAGAGACATGAAATCATCTCTACAGAGAGGTATTTGTACTATTCTACCACAAACATTTAAAGGAGTGACAGAATAACTGAATTCATTTCATTCAAGAGGGGGACCTTACTTGTGTATGTGCAAGTATACCAGTCAAAAGCCTCTTAAATGAAAGAAAGATGCTCATCCAAATTAGGGAAAGTTACCACATGTCTGGGTTTTACTGCCAGCTCATGCCTTTCAAAATCCTAAATGGGAGACTTGATTAAAATTAAAATTGAAATTGAAATGTTTGTTTGAATGTGGTAGAGTAGTAAAAATATCTCTCTATAGAGATAAGCTATGTCTATCTACTGTATAGAAGATCTGACTTTAGCTGGCTTGTATGAGGCCCAAGCTTGAGGCTTTTTGATTGATTAATTAATATTATTGTTTCTGGGAGATGACTCCACTGGGGATTAATTACAGGGTATTTTTGTGTTCTGTACAAAGCCCAGAATTGAGGCTGACTCTACTTAGGGAGACTCTATTTGTGTGCCTTGTACAAAGCCCAAGGTTGTGGCTAACTGTTGAGGATAATTGAATTTTTAAGACTATGAATGACTCTATTTTGTGTGCCTTGTACAAAGCCCAAGGTTGTGGCTGACTGTTGCTAGGGAAAACATTATTTTCTGCCTTGTACAAAGCCCAAGGTTGTGGCGGACTCTTAAATGAATTAAGTATGGATGACTATATGGGGAAAGATCCTAAGTGTTAGGAATCTTTGACACATGAAAAATATGGTTTATCTGCCTTGTACAAAGCCCAAGGTTGTGGCTACTGAGTGATGAAGAACTCACTGGGGAGACTCTATTATCTGCCTTGTACAATGCCCAAGGTTGAGGCTGACTCTTGACAGGGGAGTTTTATTGTTTGGGTGCCTTGTATGAAGCCCAAGGTTGAGGCTAACTGTTTTTGTTGGTTTTGACTCTACTGAGGAGATTTTATTTATTAAAAGACTGTTTTTTCTTTGGAAGCTAACCCTTTCCAGGGATTTTGACTCAGCTGGAGAAATTGTTTGGTAAAAGACTGACTTTATCATGTTTTTTGGAGGCTGACCCTTTTCAGGGGTTTTGACTCTTTTGGGGAAATTATCTCCTAAGAGAAATGAATCTTTATTTTTTGACATTTTTTATTAATTGACTTTGGAGGCTAACCCTTTCCAGGGATTTTTATTAACATGAAGGAATGTGTGGAAGCTAACCCTTTCCAGGGATTTTTGTTAAAATGAAAGAATGTGTTGGAGGCTAACCCTTTCCAGGGATTTTATTGAAATGATGGATTGATTTTAATTGACTTTGGAGGCTAACCCTTTCCAGGGGTTTTGACATTTTAAACAGATTTTTATTAATTGACTTTGGAGGCTAACCCTTTCCAGGGGTCTTTATTAAAATGAATGGCAGAAAGATTATCTAATGGAGACTTCTTGTTTAAAGCCCAAGATGAAGGCTGACTCAATGCTGAGGATGACCCAAAGCATGGATCCTAGACTCTGCTAAGGAAGATTGATGAAGATAAGGGTGACAGAGACTGTCCATGTCTCTCATTCCAAAAGGTGTACTCAATGCAAAATTGAGACAAACTTAGCTTGTTTAAAGTCTGGTTTAAATTGGAAGAAACTCACCAGGGTAGGCTAAAAGGTGGCTAAAGACCTGTTCCTATGTTTATAAGAAACCTGATGGGTCCTTGTATACAAGCTCAAGAGGAAGCTGAAAATGCTTTTAAGAAGCCTGTGGGTCCTTGTACAAAGCCCAAGAGGAGGCTAATCGAGGGTCCTTGTTATAGCACAAGAGAAAGCTATGTAGTTTTGAACTTATTTTGGCTCTAAGCAAATGGGTAAGAGGTTTCACCGGGAATAATTCCTCTTTGGGTGGATGTGTCCTATTATTTTTGGATTCTAAGGTTTTTGCCAAGATGTTTCACCGGGAATAATTCATCTTGGGGGTTTGAGCTACAGATCTCTAATTAGGAAAGAGCCTTCACCGGGAAGACATTCTCAATCCTAGGCCATATTCCTATAATATATATATATATATAGTTTAACTGTCCTAGGGTTTATACTCAAACGTAGTTCTAAACTAATATATGCACAATTTATATTTGACAGTAATTTAAATAAAGACTGTAAATTGAAAGCTTGTAAAGCCTAACCTGGATGGAGTGGAGGCCATTGAAGAAGTATGTACAGAGCCTCAACAGTAATTTTTGTTGTTTTGTTGATAACAGTTGAATATATATATGATAAACAGTTAATGGTTTTTGAAAACAGAAGAAGTGAAGATGGACAAAGGTCACATAGGTATCTGAAGAGTTTCACCGGGAATAATGCCCTTCAAATACCAGAAGAATGTTTTGAAAACAGAAAGAAGATTTTGAAAATACAGTTTTGAAAACAAGCTAAGAAGAGAAGGTTTTTGGGACTTACACTCTATTAGAGGCCCAGTACTTTACAGTACTGGTTATGAGAGCAATTTGAAAATGATTTTGAATGATACAAGGTTTTGTTGTTTGAAAACCCTAATCATTTGATTTATTCGGAGATTGAAAACAGTTTTGAAAATTGACAAAAGTCAACTTAATTAGGGTAAAAATAAAGACTTTTTAACTAATTAAGACCTAAACAATTAGGGTTTTATCATAAAATTATTTACAAAGTGATTAGGTTAAAATAAAGTGATAATATATATTTAAAGTATTTAAGAAAACACTTAAAAACATACTATTTTAAACCTAATTAAAATTCAAGAAATAAATAATATTTTTATGATTTTTTTGACTATTCACAAAATAGATATATTAAATAATAGGTGTATGAAAAATGAAGTGAAAATGATTTAATTTGATAGGTGAATTAATTGTGTGAAGTTGTGAAGAAATTTAGTGTGAAAAGTGATAAAAAAAATGGTTTTGTCACCTAGAGGGGTTGAACTCACGCCCTCCAAGTCATTGGCCAAAACACCCACCATCTGGGCTACGCGCGCAGTTTGTTTAAGAAGCACATCCAACTTATTATATTTTCAAACAAGTGGCAAAACATTGAAAAATAAATGAAGCAAAAAGTCTGGGGCGAGGGGGATTCGAACCCCAGACTTGAGGCATGATGAGACTAAGGGCGTATGTGTGGCCACTGGGGCAAGTTTGTTCAGTCGTTTATAAAACACCTATCACTCAAAATAAAATAAACTTTGCCCTGAGATTTCAAAAATGGCGCGCTTCACCATCTTCGTCTTCAACCTCAAGTTCTCCATTTTTGAATTTCTGAACTTACTCGTTTCTCAACTATTTGCAACGATGTAAACATGAAACTTGCTCTAAATTCACTCACGATTTTGAATATGTAACTAACATGGATTAATATTAACTACATCTAACTAATTTACCAGAAATCGTGAAGAACCCTAAAATTTCAAAATCAAATTAAATGACTATACTGAAAGATAAATAAATGATGATAGAGGGTTTTCAATCCTCTGATGATGCTGAACAAGATAGAATCGAGCTATTTCACAAAGAGTGCTTAAATTAGAGAGGTGAAGTTCAGAAACTTACCTCTGAAAATGGAGGTCGTGAGGATGATAGAGAGCACCTGGGCTTGAATGAATGATCTCAATAGCTTCCCTGAGACTCAATGATGCTAACTGAATGCTTATTGGAGCTTGAATCCTCCTGAATTGCTCTATGGACCTCCCTCGATTTCAACTTCAAGTGAACATGGAGGTTGTTGAATTTGGAGTTACAGATGAGCTGCAGCCATCTGGTTAGCTTCACTATGACCTGAGGAATGTGCCTGGATGATTGGCTTGGCTCAGAACCTCCTGAATTACTCCATGGACCTCCAACTGCAAATGCTCCAAAGTGAGAGCAACAATGGTGTTCCTCCACTTACAGAAGTGATCCAGGTGCTTGGATCACCTCAAATGACCTCCCTTGAGATGTTAGAATGTTCACTTCCCAAAGATGAGCTCTGGTTTGAAGAAATCGATTCTTCTTGCCAAAGAACTTTGAAAAATAATGAACATGAGAAGAGAAAGAGAAAGCAAGGAATATGGTTGCTTTGGTGTGTTTTTGAATGAGGAATGCATCTGTATTTATAGGCAAATGGATCAGTATAGCTGCAGAGGAGTGAGCTTCCTTAGTGAAGTTGATTTGCTTTCTTAGCCATGAAGGAAGTTTGCAAGTATCTCTTATGCAATGATGAGAATTTTGATTCCATTTGATCAATCCCCCTAGCCCTCGATTTTGTTTAATCTTAGGGGACAATTCTGAGCCAGAAATGAGCTCTAATTGGTTGGTGAGAAGATTCCTTGGGTGATTCATCAATTTGCCATAAATTCACAAATGTAATCATTACATAATCACATGTTCTTGTTTTTTAGAATCTTCTTCAATTCTTATGGCATGGTGAAAATGAATGCATGGCATGGTTTCAGACATGTTATGGGTCGTGTAGCATCCATTCATGAAGCAAAATGCACAAAATTGCAAAGTTCCAATTTGCACATGACCTATAATTTTACTTCATGAGGCCAACTTTGAACAAGCATAACTCCTAGCTCAAATTGAATTTGGAGAAGGTTGAACACAATTTGAAAGCCCTAAACATCTACTTCAAATCATTAGTTTATGTCTTCTTCAGAATCATTTGGGAAATTTGTGAAAAATGAGCCCAAAGTTGGATGAAAACTAGGTTAAAACACTTAGAAAAATTTCTAAGTGTTTATGACCTAAACTTCAAAATTTCCAAAACTTCATAAATGGTTGATCTTTTGAAAAAAGTTCCTTTGTAAGATGTTGTTTTATTTTGCAAGATCTACAACTTTCATGTTGGAAGTTTTTTGAGTTGTGTAGGTGAAATTTTGAGTTCTCACCATGCCTTCAAAAACCCTAATTCCCGACTTTTTGCTCCTTGATGAATTTCTTTGAATTTCTTTGGTCAAATGACTTTGACATCCATATATTGATGATATTGATCTTTGAAAGTCATTTTTTGACCAAAAACCTTAAAAGTCAATGATGATCCCACACAGTTGACTTTTCCTAACAAAGTGAATTTTTTGGGCTTTTGTGTAGAAATAAGATCTTTTCCTCAAATGAATGGTGTAAATGGATTATATTGAGGTAGTAGAGATTCTTGAATCATGTCTTGAGTTTTGGATCCATGCCCTGATTAAAAGTCAACTATCTTGGGGAATTAGGTCAAAAACCCTAATTGTCGACCAGATGAGAATGATGACTGTAGACTTTGAATTGAGGTGTGATGTCCAGTGGATCTTGTCATATGAGTTGTTTGAAGATGATTGATGTCTTTGAATGGTCCCTTAGGGCTTTTTAGGGTTTCCCAAAGGTGATCCCTGATTTCAGTCCTTGATTAGGCTCAAAACCCTAGTTTGGTGACCTGAGTAAACCTGTACTCAGATGACTGGATGTCTAATCAATCATAGATGAGAAAAATGAAGTCCTTGAGCCCCATGATTGTATTAGGGACTCATCCTTGTATTGATTGATCCTTTGCCTGAGCTTTCTTGTCTTTGAGCATCCTCGATTAGATACCAGATGGAGAAGTAACTGCTCTGGAAACTTGTCTTGACCTGATGAAAAATCCTGAAGATATGCCATCTCAGGGGGGTCAAAAATTAGGGTATGACAGATGCCCCTATTTAAGTTTCTTTTATCTGGAGGGAGAGAGATTGATATCTCGATCTTTCCGGCGTAAAAGAGACTTAAATATCGAGGAATGCCCGAATTTTGGGCGCTCCTGAGATGTTGTAATTGATAAAATCTTTGCATGACTTGATCCCGTTGTCGCACTTGGCGGGGGATGAGGAGACAAACTCCTGCAGAAATACTTGATGTGGATTCTGGCGAATGGATGGCAGTATAGGATGCGCAATCCATCTTCTTTAACTAAGTGTTGATACTTAGAAAAAGGTAAACAACCTCCCCCTTGTTTCGGATGTCCATATCTCGAAACTGGTCTTAGTCGTGTTTGGACAATATCTCAGATAAAGAGAAAATTTCCAACGGTTTGTTTCCTCATCAAACTTCTTACCAGCACTTGGAGGTAAGATACCATTTGATGGTAATAAAGAAACTTCAAGGGTTTGTTTCCTCATCAAACTTCTCATCAGCACTTGGAGATGAGATACCATTTGACGGTAATAAAGAAACTTCAAGGGTTTGTTTCCTCATCAAACTTCTTACCAGCACTTGGAGGTAAGATACCATTTGACGGTAAAAAGAAACTTCAAAGGTTTGTTTCCTCATCAAACTTCTTACCAGCACTTGGAGGTAAGATACCATTTGATGGTAATAAAGAAACTTCAAAAGTTTGTTTCCTCATCAAACTTCTTACCAGCACTTGGAGGTAAGATACCATTTGATGGTAATAAAGAAACTTCAAAGGGTTTGTTTCCTCATCAAACTTCTCATCAGCACTTGGAGATGAGATACCATTTGACGGTAATAAAGAAACTTCACCATCTTCCTTTTTTGACTTGGCATCTTTGAAAGATTGTCATATGGGCCCTCGCTCTTTTGAGGGGTTAATGACTTTGTTTGAAGGCGGACGAACTGTTTTCGGGGTGAAAACTGCCATTCGTCGACTGGTGCCTGGGGAATCAACAAACTGTTTTCCTAAGAGGAAAACTACCATTTATTGACTCTGTGGGGAACTAAACATCCCTGAAACAGACAAACTGTTTGAAGAAACTGCCATTTGTCGATCTCTTGAGTATTTAACAGACAAACTGTCTTTCCTTGGGGAAAGACTACCATTTGTTGACTCCGCTGGGGATCATGAACTATCTTCTGGATGAAGACTACCATTCACTGATTCTGCTGGGGAAT